>NW_022280597.1:0-24659 GCF_004355925.1 Anarrhichthys ocellatus | reverse complement strand
ATAGATAGAGATATATAGATAGATAGATAGAGATATATAGATAGATATATATATAGAGATATATAGATAGATATAGATAGAGATATATATATTAGTGCTGGGCAACGTTTACAATTTTTAATCGCGATTAATCGCATGATTTTTTGGGGATTAATAGAGATTAATCGCATTGTTATGGCAAAGTTCAATAATGAATTCATAAGTAGTGTATTGTGCACTTTTATTTTGAAAGTACTGCTATATGAACAAAGGGCAATAACATTTGGTTTAAACACATCAGGTTCTTGTTAGCAGCAGTGTTCTCTTTACACAGCAGCAGTTCTATCTCTTCACTATCTGTGGTCAGTGTGTGACTGTGTGTGAAACGTTCCACTGCTGTGCAACAGGAATAACATGTTTCAGCACGTTTCATCTACATGTGTGTGTTGTGTCTTCATGACAGTCAGAGCATGTTAATGCAGCTCTACTCTTCATCAATATAATGCTGTAACTCAGATCCAGGAGGAGCAATGTGGATTCTCAAAGGATCGTTGGATCGTGTTCCTCAGAGAGTCCTGTGGGGGTACAGCAGGAATACGGGTACCTGGGTCAGTACTACGAGCCATCCGGTCCTTGTTTAACCAAAGTCAGAGCTGTTTCCAGTGGTCGTTGGCCTCCACCAGGTCTCTGGTCTACAATCCTCTGTGATTTTCATGGACAGGATCTCAAGGCCCAGACGGGGAGGAGAGGCTCTGGTTTGAGGACCTCAGAATTGCGTCTTTTCTCTTTGCAGATGATGTGGTTCTGTTGGCTCCTTAAGAACGTGACCTTCAGCAGCACCGGGGCAATTTGTAGAAAAAGAGGCAGAACCTCCAGGTTCTCTGCTGGTTTGGGACTGAGTCTCTGCTCAAAGAGAGTTCAAGTCTCTCTGGGTCTGGTTCACCAGTGAGGTTCAGATGGAGCGTGAGATGGAGGTTTGATGAAAACGTTGAACAGGACCGCTGTGGTGAAGACTAAGTTCTGGATCCACCAGTCCGTCTCGGTTCAGACCCTCCGCTGTGGTCATGAGCTTTGGGTCGTGAAACAAAGCACGAGATGGAGGATCCTTCGTAGGGTGTCTGGACTCAGAGCTCAGAGTATCTGATCCTTCAGGTCTAAAGGAGGCTCAACATCTGATCAGGATCCTCTTGGACGCCTCCCTTTAGAGGTTTTGGTCAGAGGCCCAGTGAACCCACAATACTGAGTAATGAAAGAAGGGCTAGTCTGCTTCTCACTTTCCACACCGGTCTGGGGATTGAACCACCAAGCTCCTCTTACCGTTACTCCACCACTGCCACAATGAAAGGGTCGATAGTGGTGAAATGGTTTCTGGGTATTCAGCTGTGAGTTATTGAGGGCAGTAAGTTATTGGTTTCTGATGTCAGAGGTTCCTCTGAGCAAGGCAGCATCAACAAAGACAAGAAGTTCTACAAAAACAACACTTTTATTTTTTAAACAAAAATCATCACAAATTGTGTTTGAATCTGTTTACCTGTGTGTACATGTTTATGTGTGTACCTGTATGTTTATGTGGTGTGTGTGTAGCTGTGTGTGTACAGTGTGTAAATATACACATGTGTTTATGTGGGTTTAGTGAGCAGCTGGCTGGAGAAGTCGTACAGATCTTTGTTGACTTTCTTCAGAGTCTGAACTTCTTCTTCAAGCTCGGCTACTCGAACCTTCGTGTTCTCTCCGTCACCGAACACCGACTGAAACACATATTATCAGAAACATGCAGTCAGCAGGTGTAAACATGTACGGTGAGGAAAGAGGACTCTACGATCTATAAAGGTGTAAACATGTATGGTGAGGAAAGAGGACTCTACGATCTATAAAGGTGTAAACATGTATGGTGAGGAAAGAGGACGATACAATCTATAAAGGCGTAAACATGTATGGTGAGGAAAGAGGACGATACAATCTATAAAGGCGTAAACATGTATGGTGAGGAAAGAGGACGATACAATCTATAAAGGTGTAAACGTGTATGGTGAGGAAAGAGGACGCTACGATCTATAACCTTTTGAAGGGGCTGAAAGCAATTGGACAATTGGCTGATCAGCTGTTCCATGGCCAGGTGTGTGTTATTCCCTCATTATTTCATTAACAAGGAGCAGATAAAAAGTCTAGAGTTAATTTCAAGTGTGAGATTTGCATTTGTAACCTGTTGCTGTCAATTCTCAATATGAAGTCCAAAGAGCTGCCGCTATCAGTGAAGCAAGCTTTCATTAGGCTGAAGAATCAAAACAAACCCATCAGAGAGATAGCAAAAACATTAGGTGTGGTCAAATCAACAATTTGGTACATTCTTAAAAAGAAAGAAAGCACTGGTGAGCCCAGCAACACCAGAAGACCAAGGAAAAACAACTGTAGTTGATGACCGAATAATTCTTTACCAGGTGAAGAAAAACCCCTTCACAACAGTTGGCCAGATGAAGAACACTCTCCAGGAGGTAGGCGTATCCGTGTCAAAGTCAACAATCAAGAGAAGACTTCACCAGAGTACATACAGAGGGTTCACCACAAGATGTAAACCAGAGGTTGCCAACACGGTGAGTCGCCCGCAAGGCATGTTCTAAAAGTAGCACCAGTATGAAGGCAAATCACTGTCACAATACGAGAGCGCAAATAAGATCGATCTCTGTGTGTGTGTGTGTGTGTGTGTGTGAATTAAACAGCAGCGCACGTAATTTACTTTGACGAGCACTTTCACATCCCTCCGTGTAAAATATCTCTGCTCGGGCAAAATTGCAGCCTGCGAGGAGAAAACCCTGCTTTGAGTGCGAGGTGCGTCCCGTAGCGTGCGAATCCCATCACCGCTCTTCTGCTCGCTCGCGAGTAGTTTTTCTTTTTGACACCAAGTGGGCGGACCCAGTCACCACTGTATAACTACATTTAATTGGTTACAATCGTCTTTGGATTGGCCGGATATCACTCGGATATCAATCTTACATAACTGATCATTTGTATAAACACGGGACAGAGTTCATGATTTGTTCAAAAAAGTTACAAAGGTAGTGGTTAGTACAAACGAGACATGATGTGAAGATATGTTAGAAGTGATAATTTGTACAAATATAACAGGTGTGATTTTGAAAAAAAATACACAATCATTGTTAATAATCATTGTGAGGAATAATTAACTGACATGTGATCAGACAGTCTCTTCACATTTATTATTATTATTATTAAAAGGTGATCTGTGCAACTTTGTTATTCAGGAAGTTTGTATCAAACAAGTAGCCCTTCGTACTACTCGGTACCCTTGAAGTAGCAAACCCTAACCCTGAATAATGAAATAAGTAAATGTAAACTAATATGCAAAGCTCCTGGCTACCTCCAGTTGTACATTTACAAATGTTTTATATCCAGCCATGTTCTCCTGAACGACAATCTGTTTGTTTTGTTTTTTACACAAATGAATGGCTGAGAGGTTTATATTTACGAGTACATTGTTTGCATCTTGTAATAAATATTGATATGTTCTTGATCACTTTGTGTTTATTTGCCTTTTCTGTTGAGAAGATAACAGACTTGTGGGTTTTTAGGCACTGATGGCCTTCCAATGTCATTTATAAATGCTTTGTAAGCAGAGATAGTCCTCACTTTAGATGATTATTAAAGTGTCGATAACTGATAATCAATGATTATTAGTTTAGTATTGATAACTGATAATGATTATTGAAGTGAGCAGACACTGTGTCTCCTTTTTTCAGCTTTGTGACATTTTGTATTTTTGACATTTAGTTTGTTTACAGTCTCTGACCTTTGACCTCTGACTAAACTATCTGAGTCGTCTGTTGAGTCATGAAAACATGAAGACATGAAGAGTTTTTAAAGGTTTAAAGAGACATAACAACACAAACGGCCCTCATGTCCACCGTCTGTTCTCTGATGATCATTGATCACATTCACCATCAATGTGTTAATGAGTAGCTAATAGCGCTAGTAGCACAACACAACATTTACCCAACTATTAGCACCTGAGCCCCGCCCCCTCTCACCTTGTCAGTCACAGCGTTCATCAAATAGTTCAGTTTATCAGCTTTCTGCAGGTACGTCTGCTCGTCCTCCTAAAAACACAAGAACATTTCAAAATAAGAGAGGTCAGTTTATCAGCTTTCTGCAGGTACGTCTGCTCCTGTGAAACATTCGGACCCCGTTTTTAAACGGACTCTTGACATAATAAAGTGCCAATCACACCTGTGGGTCACAGATGTCGTCACCTGACTCACCTGTGAGTAGCATCCCAAGCGGACACACACATCACCTGTCTCACCTGTGAGTTGCATCCCAAGCGGACACACGCATCACCTGTCTCACCTGCAAGTTGCGTCCCAAGCGGACACACACATCACCTGTCCCACCTGTGAGTAGCGTCCCAGGCAGACACACACATCACCTGTCTCACCTGTAAGTTGCGTCCCAAGCGGACACACACATCACCTGTCTCCCCTGTGAGTAGCGTCCCAGGCGGACACACACACATCACCTGTCTCCCCTGTGAGTAGCGTCCCAGGCGGACGGACACACACACACATCACCTGTGAGTAGCGTCCCAGGCGGACACACACCTCCCCCGACTCTCCGCCCTCGGAGGTGTGCAGGTGTCGGCTGAAGCGCGGCAGAGGGACGGCCGGCCGGCTGTCGGGCAGAAACATGTTCGCTGGAGCCGCCGTGATGATGGCGTTCGTCACCGGACCTGAACACACAGACAGGAAGTGATGTCAGAGGACTGCAGGTAACGGCAGTGAATCGTAAACATTCAGTCTGCACCTTGTCATTCTTTTCAATATCGATCAATCTGCTGATTAATTATTCTATTAGTGTCTTCAGATGTGTTGATGATCCACTTTACTTAGAGATCAAGAGGGAGGTTTTATTGATAAAAGCCTAAATAATTCATTAGGATTCCTCTTCTGTTGAGTGACAGTAATATCTCTTGAACAGACCAATGAGCTGTCAGCTGACCTGTGACATCCACAGAATGAGGGTGGAGCCTCAAAGTGTAACCTGAAATGACCTGAAAGCTGCAGCAGTGAGAAATACTGCAGTTATTACCAACATGTACATGAAGTAGAATACATCTTCCATTGATCACGCTGTTTAATGAACAGTGTCGCTTTAGGGTTATTACCTCATCTCATTGTTCATGTAAATGTAGATGATGCTGCTGAAACGCAATTAATATGTGTCTGTGTTATTGTTGCATTGAATGAGAATGCTAAAACATTATGCTAAATTATCTAAATCGACAAACATGTGTGTAATCCATGGTACAGTTCAAACTGGATTAAATAAAAGTATGTATCTTGTCGTTAACTTTTGGGTCCCATGGGGGAACACAAGTGGGGGGCTTCAACTCTATTGTGTGATCTTAAGCCAGACAATTCATATATTTAGTTTGGTTTGGACGCCTTCCTGCTCCCCGTTTTCTTTACAGTGTTTGGTGATGAATGTAGGGCTGGTCACTAACAGGTTAACAGCTGGTCCACCTTAAGAGCCTTTTATTCACCTACAGACTGCAGAGAGACTGGAGGAGCCCAGAACTGACCATCAAACTTTCATAACAACTCTGATAGAGATGAACACACCCAACATATAGATGCTTCTGTGAAGAGATGATTCTTCATTTGTTTGGACTTTTATTTTTTTAGATGATTGGAATACTTTACTCTATAAAATGAAAGACAGATGCCGACCACAGCGAAGAAAATCAAATGTTTGTGAATAGTCTGTGAGGTGGATCAAGTCAGACCAGCATCAGAAGTATCAGCGTACCAACACAAATGAGATGAGACGGTTCTGTGTGGAACCAGAGCGACGGCTCAAACATCACAAGATGTTCTTCATCAAGCTCCTTTAAAAGATTCACCGTTAAATATTGAAGCTGCTCAACTTCTGAAGTAAAATATTTAAGCAGCTCCAGCTTGAGATTCTCAGTCTGAAGGAAAAACTCAACACATGGTCATAAAACAAATCTACCTAACAGGTGAAAAGATCAACACTAAATATCCAAACTTGTAAAAGTTAGAGGTGAAGATGGTGAATACTAAATATTTAAACTTGATACTTGTAAAAGTTAGAGGAGGTCAGGGTTAGTTTTGATATATATACACACACACATATATATATATATATGTGTAAATGTACTGTATATACAGTGGGTACGGAAAGTATTCAGACCCCTTTAAATTTTTCACTCTTTGTTTCATTGCAGCCATTTGCTAAAATCAAAAAAGTTCATTTTATTTCTCATTAATGTACACTCAGCACCCCATCTTGACAGAAAAAAACAGAAATGTAGAAATTTTTGCAAATTTATTAAAAAAGAAAAACTGAAATATCACATGGTCATAAGTATTCAGACCCTTTGCTGTGACACTCATATTTAACTCACATGCTGTCCATTTCTTCTGATCCTCCTTGAGATGGTTCTACTCCTTCATTGGAGTCCAGCTGTGTTTAATTAAACTGATTGGACTTGATTAGGAAAGGCACACACCTGTCTATATAAGACCTTACAGCTCACAGTGCATGTCAGAGCAAATGAGAATCATGAGGTCGAAGGAACTGCCCAAGGAGCTCAGAGACAGAATTGTGGCAAGGCACAGATCTGGCCAATGTTACAACTTTTTTGATTTTAGCAAATGGCTACAATGAAACAAAGAGTGAAAAATTTAAAGGGGTCTGAATTCTTTCCATACCCACTGTATGTGCTGTTTATTTAAATGTTTTAAGTGCTCCTGTGAGGTATCTTAGTATGATTAATGGTACCCCTAGTGGTGAATATAGAATGTCACAATATATTTACTTATGGAAGGTATTATAAGTTTACAATAGGTTTACTTAGAAAGGATATTATATGTTACAGTATATTTACTCATTGAATGTATTGAACCATAAAAGTGTGACCGAGTGTCTTGGGTTGGTGTATGAGGGCACTTATCAAATAGTAATCACTGGAGTCGGGAGACCAGACATCTTGTTCAGCCCACGGCTACTCTCTTTATTATTGTTTTTCCCTTCGGCCAGAGGCGGGAGTTGCCTCTTCGCTACGGCAACCCTCAAGGGACATATCGTCAACACCAGAACGACAAACATGAGACAGTCTGTTACAAAAGTATAGTCACTGTATGTATTAAACACCGTGAGGGCCAGAAAGGGATTTCTGAGTGAGGCTTTTCAGAGCAAGCAGAGGGTCGCCAGCACCGAGTCAACAGGAAGTGGTCAGACGAGAAGGACTGACCATCGGAGTCCGGAGGAATCCAGCTAGACACTGAGCGAATACTGTCCAAAGCGAGGAGGGGACAGTACGATTGCAGCCAATCACTGAGCTGACACGGACATTTTCGGACACTTTCAGAACATAAAGAACACTGTTTCACTGGAGACCTGTCAGAGCTCACGGCGGCCATTTTACAGATAACTAGCACGGGCTGGACTGTTGGGTGGAACTTGTGTGTTCTCTGCTTCATGAAACATATACTATCGATAGTGTAATTAGGGCCCGAGCTACCGACAACGTCGGGCCGCGAAGGCCCTATTGATATTGTACCCGTTTGGGTAAACGTACGCATGGTTGGAGGACTTGCTATGGATGAAAACTCACCAAATTTTGGGGACTTGTCAGGCCTGGTGAATATAGCCATCTGAAAAAGAATGCATCTTTCTGTGTTAAGAAATGGCTCTCTAGCGCCCCTACAAGTCGGACCGGCGACGCCCCTTGGCCAGTATGTCCGATTGACTTAAGTGGACATGTGTGTCAAATTTCGAGTTAGAGCTACAAAATAGCCAATCAGACCCTAAGCTCCGCCTACTTAGATTTTCCACCATATTGAATTTAGTGTAAAACACATTTCTGCGAACTTCTCCTAGATGCTTAGTCCCATTACTACCAAATTGGCTGTGGATCATTACTGGATCTACGTCATCAAAACTTATCAAAAGCTTTTTGATATCTCTTTTCGTTTACAAGATATGTACCAATAAACTTCTTAGGGGCGTGGCTTAATATCAATACATATAACTTCTCAACCGTTTGTCCTAAAATTACCAGATTTTCAGCATATGTGCACATTGCATCCTCTAACATACCCTGAGATTTATTTTGCATTAAACAACTAGGGGGCGCTACAGTAAACCCTCGAATTTGTGCTTTTTGTCACTTTTTGCAGATTTCAGCCTTCGCACTTTAACGAACTCCTCCTAC
This sequence comes from Anarrhichthys ocellatus, assembly GCF_004355925.1. Lineage (NCBI taxonomy): Eukaryota > Metazoa > Chordata > Actinopteri > Perciformes > Anarhichadidae > Anarrhichthys > Anarrhichthys ocellatus. The sequence goes on along the minus strand of NW_022280597.1, from coordinate 16,429 downwards.
AGATTTTAAGCGATCAACTTCTCCTTTGGTCAGGATGCTCTTAAGACCTTTGTGATTAAAAGTTATCAAAATCGAGAGTTTTCATCAAAGAACCTTGACGTGGCGGCAATTTTGCCTCATTGTTTATGAAAAAATAAGTTCTTATAAGTTGTTATAACTCCAAGGTACATTATCCAATCCGCACAAAACTTCTTTTGCATGATGCTACTTCAAGCCTAAACATACTTCAATTGAAAAAAATTCAATAATTCATAGCGCCGCCTGCTGGCTAAAGGAAATGTCATATTCTATACTTTTATTTATTTCTCCGAGCCAGGTGACCTGATGAGTCTAAAATTTGGTAAGGATAGCCTTAAGACATTGATGATGCATCATCATGAATTTTTTGAGTTTTCATTGAACGCTGTTGCCGTGGCGACGCATAGTTTGCCATGAAAAAGGAAGCTGATGGTTTAGTGGGTTGGGATGCTCAACTCATGGAACTTTGTACATGTGTCACAGGTCATTGGAAGAAATAGTTTATATGATTTTCTTTATTGGCCGTTTTAAATTGCCTCTATAGCGTCCCCTACAATATTTCAAAAGAGCAGCCCCAGTGCTACGTTTTGGCTACATGTATGAAACTTGGTAGGCACATGTATCCTATGGAGACTTAAAAATAAGTCTCTTGGAACCATGCTCTAAACCCTACCGGAAGTCTGCCATTTTCAATTTTGTATGAATTTATACAATATGTCGACGATGCAGTCCTCGCAGTACGTTTCACTATCTATATATAAAATTTAGATGTATAACATTTGGGAAACAGATGTATCACATGTAGACTGATAAAGAAGCCCCTGGAGCTCTAAGCTCTAAACCCAACCAGAAGTCAGCCATTTTGAATTTAGTGAAAAAAAAACACATTTTTGCGAACTCCTACACCGCCACCCCCGACACACTGGAGGATGCGAGGGCCCGTTCATCGCTGCTCGCAGCTTTAATTCAGTTTGCAACTGTTTTAGCTTCTGTCAAATTATTAAATACTTTTTTGAGTGTAAACCGGATCCAGCTGCTTTTTGGTACGACTCTGCTGTCGAAAGATAGCCGGTAGCTGGAGATGTGCGGCCTTCCACAGTTCTGCGAGAGGTTTTGAACTCAACACTCCCGACATGAAAACACATGAAGTGTTGTGACGTTGTGCTCCGCCTTCACTTAATTTCCGTGAAAACATTTAATTCTCTAGATTTCCAGTTTATCAGAAGGAAGCAACAAAGACAGAGCGGGTCCCTGTATTCAGTCGATCAGCCGACGCTCTGCCAGACTCATTTCACGCCAACAAAGGCTCCAAATCACAGCCAGGAAACAACGTGTGGGAGTGGATTTACTCCGACCTCCACCCTTCAGAAAACACTCAGCTCCCTCCAGTTGAAGAACAGAGCTCAGTACTCCGTTCTAGTGGCGGATCTTTTCCTGCCTGCAGCTGAGCCTCGGCCTGCTGTCACTCCAACTTCCTGTCTGGGGACTTTTCAAATTAATTTCCCTCAGATTACCTCGAGAATCAATTTAAGAGGATGAGCCACCAGAGGACAGGAAGCTGTTTGCAGTAATGAGTGAAGGAGCGAAGTCACGCTTACTGAAGGATCCACTGAACTCAGGCTGAAGACTCATCAGGCTGAAGACTCAGCTCTTCAAGAAGTACTACCCTGAGCCTTCCACTTAGCACTTATTGTATTCATATTAGTTTGTTGCACTTATTGTATTCGTATTAGTTTGTTTCTGTACTTTTGCTCTGGTTTATGCTCTTAGATGCTTGTTTAAAAAAGGAGATACACTTTTGACTTCTAGTGACTAGTAGTTCTCTTGAATACAGACGTTGAATACACTTATTGTAGGTCGCTTTGGATAAAAGCGTCTGCTAAATGACTGTAATGTAATCCAGTGGTTCTCAACTGGTCTGGCTGCGGGACCCACCATCACCCCTTAATGACAAGCCGTGACCCAAATCGCGGAACATTTTCAACTTCTCAAATGTATTTAATGAAAAGATTGTGTAGTTTGAACCTGAGCTGGAAACGTCCTCTGCAGTCGTAGTGTAGGGAGCTCTCTTGTGCAGATAAATTGTTCCGGTCAGTCCCCGTCCCACACATGTGTCACGTAAACGAGTAAAACTGCTTTGTTCGTTATGTATGTAGATTCGTCCATTTGTAATGCAAAATGACCACTTGCCTAAATTCGAACTGTGGTCTGCTGTTTGATGTCATCCGACATGTCTTCAATTCGCCAACTTAGTGTCATTAGACAGAGGTATAGTTTTCAGTTTATCCTCTGCTATGAGCATTACAAGGCATTCACACCAAATATTGTTGAGGAGTGTGAATAGACGGCACTCCGCTGCATAAAAAACCCCCTTCAAAATAAGTTCTTTTTTTTTTTTTAAGATAGGCAACGGCCCGCGACCCAGTGAAAACGGGTCCCGCCAGTTGAGAACCACTGATGTAATCAATACATCGAAAAACTACTTAATATAGATGCAGATCAACACAATAACAATGCAGATGCACTGATGCGGCTGCAGGGCTTTTATTGTGAAGGGGCTAGAGGGCTCTTATTATGAAGGCGTGTGAGAGCCAGAAGGCTTTTCTTTAGCAGTAACAGAAGTCTGACCAGAGGTGAGGTTTCTGACCCAGTTTACATTTGTTATAATTCTTACCGTTAACCGGTTTATATTATGATTATATATACACAGACATAGCTCCACATCATGGCAACAGGAAGTTACATTTGCCATACTTTGGCGTACTACTCTTTGCAGGTTAAGCAGATCACCCTCACATTTAGTCCGTGTAAGGTGAAGACCTTGATGATGCTCAACACCATTATTCACCATGAAACAGGAAGCTGTTGATGAGGGCTAGGGTCATTTCCTCTTGAGGTCACCCGACAGTCAAAACACAGGCTGCTGACACCTACTGCTACTATTATCATTATTATTATTAGTCACATTACTATTTCTATTATTGATACCATTAATGCACATTACTGACTTTGCTTCTTCCTCAGAGTCTTTGTTTTCTCTCCTTACAGGTTTACTTAGATCCTGGTTTTATCTGGACCCTGGTCCCGCTGACACCCACTGATACTATCATCATTATTATTAGTCACATTACTGTTACTGATGCCATTACTTATTTTATTATTATTCTACTATATCCACTTCTGCTGTTATCATTAGTCGTCATAATGTTTCCATCATTATTCTACTTACTAGTCTCATTATATGAATAATTTCTGTCATATGCATTGAATGTGTTGTGACTCCGTTATGTTGTTCATTCTGTACACATGACATCACACTTCATCCTGATAAGAGGATCCTCCTCTGTTTCCTATTCTGATGTGAGAGTCAAAGGACAGAGGATGTTGTATGTGTAGACCGTCAAGAACTCTGAGGAGAATTTGTGATTTTGGGCTAAACAAAATAAATCGAATTGATGGTTTGTGTTTTTGTCATTGAGATATCATGGAGGGGGGTGGGGCTTACCTTTGTGGGCGAGGCAGCGGATGCTCTGTTTGCTTTGGACATCCCAGAGTCGAACTGTCTCATCATGTGAACCAGAGAGGAGGAGAGTCCCATCCATGGACACCGACAGACACGTCACCAAGTTCCTGAGAGACATTCAAACTGACTTCAGATCAGATCACAAGACTATTTGAATCTACTGAGAGGATTCAAACTGACTTCAGATCACAAGACTATCTTAATCTACTGAGGTTTTAAATGACTTCAGATCAAATTACAAGACAATTTTGAAAAAATGAGAGGATTCAAACTGATGAAAAAAAAAAAATTTCTACTATCTTTTTTGTCTCTGTGACTCCGTGATCGTTGTACCACAGTCACCTTAAAATGTTCAGAGGTGACTGATATGAATGGAATAAACATCTCACCTGTGTCCTTTGAAGACCTGGTTCCCGTCGTTGTCTGACTGGAACGATTTGTCCCAACTAAGACTCTGCAGATGAAACAAAAACAGTTCAAACACTTCTATATCGACACAAACTGTTTCCAGGTCAGGTCCTCTTTAACTTATAGCCTGTTATTGGCCATCTCAAAATGTTTTGACTGATTCCTTTAAATGACATCAATTACTGATCATGACAAGTCGGAGAGAAGAGAAGTCTGAAAACAACCAACAATCAGTCCACAGTTTCCTCACCAATATAATATATGTATAAACTGATGTAACTCAACTCCACATGGTCAGATCTTTTCCAAAGGCTGTAGTTTGAAGTTTGTAGTTTGTCTTTTGTAGGATGTAGTTTTTAGATTGTAAGATGTAGCATATATTTTTGGGGTTTGTAGGATGTAGTTTGTACTTTGTAGGATGTCGTTTGTAGATTGTAAGTTGTAGCATATATTTTTTGGGTTTGTAGGATGAAGTTTGTAGAATGTAGGATGTAGTTTGTAGCATTTGTTTTTTGGTTTGTAAGATGTAGTTTGTGGCTTGTAGAACAATTTGTATTCTGAAGGATGACAGTTTGTAAGATGTAGTTTGTATGATGAAGTTTGTAGGATGTAGTTTGTGGCTTGTTGAACAGTTTGTATTTTGAAGGATGATATAGTTTGTAGGATGTAGTTTGTAGGATGAAGTTTGTGGCTTGTTGAACAGTTTGTATTTTGAAGGATATAGTTTGTAAGATGTAGTTTGACATTTGTAGGATGTAGTTTGTATTTTGAAGGATGATAGTTTGTAAGATGTAGTTTGTAGGATGAAGTTTGTAGGATGTAGTTTGTATTTTGAAGGATGATATAGTTTGTAAGACGTAGTTTGACATTTGTAGGATGTAGTTTGTATTTTGAAGGATAGTTTGTAAGATGTAGTTTGTAGGATGTAGTTTGTATTTTGAAGGATGATAGTTTGTAAGACGTAGTTTGACATTTGTAGGATGTAGTTTGTATTTTGAAGGATAGTTTGTAAGATGTAGTTTGTAGGATGTAGTTTGTATTTTGAAGGATGATAGTTTGTAAGATGTAGTATATAGGATGAAGTTTGTAGGATGTAGTTTGTATTTTGAAGGATGATATAGTTTGTAAGATGTAGTTTATATGATGAAGTTCGTAGGATGTATTTTGTATTTCTGAAGGATGATATAGTTTGTAAGATGTAGTTTGTAGGATGTATTTTTGAAGGATATAGCTTGTCAGATAACAAAATGAACACTTTTTTGTAGGATGTAGAATGGCAGTGTGTTAAAATGGAGGACGTAAAGTAAAGAGTGAGACTCACCTGGCTGCACAGAGACACCTGGAAAATGTTTCCATCACTGCCTCCACAGAACAGGAAGTACTCGCAGGGGTCAAAGGTCACAGACATGATCTCCACATCAAACAGGACGGACAGGAGCAGCTCACCTGAGGACAACTCCCACACCTGGTCAGACAGACGGACAGACAGAAAGTTTGTAAACCAACATCTCAGAGAAGTTGGAGACACAGTAGTGCCATAAAAAAAATATATAAAAGAATACATAAATGTGGAAATTTAAAGACAAACTAAAAATCAGTGGCCTAAGAACCCAGACAAAATGTCACAAAGTTATCTTTCGTCGGATGATCCCAAAGTGAAAAGGGATGTGATCGTGAACACAACGAGCATTGAGGGAAAAAGTCCCACCAATAAGCTGATTGAGTACTACTCAGACTGGAAAAGCCTGAAAAAGCTGTAGCTTGGATATTGAAGTTGAAAAGATTGCTCTTGGAGATCACTCAAAGAAGAAAGATGACAAATACTGGATTGCTGCTGAGTAATGATAAATCACTGAAGGAACGTGCCATGAAGCTTAAGGTGCCATTCAGTGCAGATCTGATGGTGAAAGATATTTAAAAAATGCTGAAAAGGCCATATATGCATTTGAGCAACAGCAACACTTTGCACTGGAAATTTCCCTCCTGGAAAAGGGAAAACACTGCCGAAAAGAGAGCCCTATATTAAAAATGGATCCCCCATCCTAGATGAAGGTGTCCTGAGAGTGGGGGAAAGGATTAACAGATCAGCTATGCCAGTATGCGCTAAGAATCCCATAATCTTACCCAAAAAATCCCACATATCCGAGGTCACACCCAAGTTGGTCATTCTGGAAGAAATCATATGCTCTCAAAACTAGGACAGAAATACTGGATGTCCTCTGCAAATTCTTCAGCACGAAAGATCATCAGAAACTGTTTTCTGCAGACGAATGCAGTCTAAAGTAGGAGAGCAAAAAATGGCAGATCTTCCACAGGACCGTGTGATACCGGATCTGCCACCTTTCACTTCAGTTGGCATGGACTATTTTGGACCTTTTGAGATAAAGCGAGGTCGGACCAATGTAAAACGGTGGGGTGTGATCTTTACATGCCTTACTAGCTGGGCAATCCATCTTGAGGTGGCTAATAGTTTGGACACCAACTCCTGCATCAATGCAATATGCAGATTTCTATGTCGCAGAGGTACTGTAAAAACCATCAGATCAGATCAAGGTACAAATTTTGTTGGTGCACAAAAGGAGCTGAACGATCATTAAAATAACTAAATCATGACAAAATCCAAAGAAATCTACTCCAAGAAGGAATAGAGTGGATATTTAACCCAGCAGTAGGTGCTCACCACTAATGTTGCACGGTGTATCGATACTAAAAAGGTACCGCAGTACCCGCACGTTAAAAACGATACGATTTTGCATATTTTTAGTATCGATACTTCATTAAAATAGCGCGATCAGAGCGCACTCACTGTTCCGCTCCCTGTCATGCTGCCTGCAGGCATTGACTGCAAGGGGGCGGGGCTGCCCAACGCTCACACACGCAACAGGCAGCGCTCACTCACAGCAGTGATAGCAGGGGAGACATGCATCAAGGTCCGTGTACGTTTTGATAGTCTGTTTTACCGTTCAGCCGAAAAAACGACAATATTCTCATTTTTCGTTTCAAACCAAAAACGGAAATGGTGGTCCGTGTACGGTCCCCACTGACATACAGAGACCCGTCTGCGAAACCTGTTTCAAAGCCACACAGACCAAGGGAGGCAACAGGTCTAACATGGCAAAGCACCTTTCAGACAGACACCCCCAACTTTTCAAAGAGTTCAAAGAACGGCGGGTAAGCAAATGTGATTATAAACGTGAACACCCCCAAGCTCACCCATAGACGGCTAACACGAGTAGCCTTAGCCTAGTTTGAGGACAAGCCTATATGATCATGAGGTCACAATGCACACAAAAGTGTACTAAATGAAACACAATTGATGCAAAATGGCGACATGCTGGTGGAGCCTGAGGGTGGATCTTGAGCTAATTATTTTTATTTTTAGTTAAGGAAAAATAATTATTCCATGAATTAAGATAAAATATGAAGTGAAAATATCAAACTCACTATGCAAGTAAATTAAGCATTGTTTATCCACCCACTCCCACAGACAGTCAGACAGATGCCAGCAGCAACACAGAGAGTTCCCTTCAGCTGTGTTTGAAAGCCAGTGGAAATATGAGAGAGGCTCAAAAGATGCGAAGACGTTCAACATTAATATTAATGCCATTTGTTAAGTGTTCAAAAAGCTGGGCAGAAAGAAGCTGGTAAAAAAGGGAACCGTACAGATGTTTTATACATTACTATTATAGATAAATATACCAGTATCGTATCGTATTTGTGGTATTGTATCGAATTCTGGTATCGTAAGTATCGGGTATCGTGATACTTATGGCAGGTATCGTATCGAAGTCACAATCTTGGTATCGTGACAACCCTACTCACCACGGAGGCGTATGGGAGAGACTAATTAAGTCACTCAAGAAGATTCTGTGCTCTGTGGTGAAAGAACAAGTTCTGGATGATGAGGCCTTGCAGACAGCCTTATGTGAGGTGGAAGCTACAATGAATGATAGACCAATCACAACAATAACAAATGACTTGAATGATGTGGAACCTTTAACGCCTAATTATTTGCTTCTACTCAAAACAAACCCCGTCATGCCTTCAGGAATATTCAAGAAAGAGGACCTGTACTCTAGAAGGAGATGGAGACAGGTACATTATCTGGCTGACCTTTTCTGGAGAAGATGGGTCAGGGAATACCTTCCAATCATGCAACAGTGAAATAAGTGGAAGGAACTTTCTACCTGGAGACCTCGTTGTTATTGTGGATGAATGGGCTCCTAGAAACTCCTGGGTGCTAGGACGGATTCTAAAGACCATGCAAGGAAATAAAGGACTAGTCAGTTAAAACCAGAACAAGTGTTATACAGAGACCCATCAACAAACTCTGTCTGCTCCTTGAAGCTGGAGAGTAGCTGGTGCTGGACAGTAGTTTGGAGAAGTTATATGAACTTAATCTATCTATGTACTCGGACGACAATGAAAAAAAAAACAAGAAAAAAAAAAACGGAATATATTTGTGTTTTGAATATTGACTATTTAGTAATTGATGTAATTGCTGTATTCGAAGCAATTAGGGGCTGGAATGTTAGAGCCATATCTTTAGTTTTGATTACAAATCATAATTTCTAATTTTTCTAATATATTTGTATGACCTAAACACATTCCTTTAATTTATGAATGACGGTTAAATTCGCATTCTGAATAATTATTTTTCTTTGGGAACTTTTGTTAATAATCAGATGAGGATCAGCTGGTATAAGAGGGATGGGACTGAGTCTCGGGTTGTTTTCCCTTGGCATCGGGACAGTCTTTGACGTCACGTTAAACTGATTATGTTTTGCTGTTAAGTTTGTCAAAAGTGAAAATAAATCGATCAAATGACGGCAAAGGAATCAGCGTCTGCAAGAGTTATCATTTGGACTGTTTAATGTGCGAGTCAGAAACAGAGCCCCGTAACGTGGCCCAGTACAGAGGAAGAAGAACAAAGAACAGGCCACCACAGCAGTAGAGTGCGGATCACTGCCAGATGTTTATGCAACAACCACTGCTGTATTTTGTGATTGAATAAACTCAACCCACAATTGGCTGACCCCCCCTAGTCTAGAGCAGTGTTTTTCAACCTTTTCTGAGCCGCGGCACATTTTTTACATTACATTAAAAAGATCCCGCGGCACACCAACAACCAAAAATGTTACAAAATGACACCTTTTAGCATAATACAGCATATATGCAGGTGTGTCAAACTCAATCACAGAGGGCCAAAATAAGAAATTGGGACTACGTTGAGGGCCAAATAGAGTCATCATTTAATAAACAGGATAGAAGGGATATTGGACAAAGTGCAAAAAGAATACATGTTTAGGTAGGCTACATTATTTTATGCATACGTACCAGAGCCAGATGTTTGGCATCTTTTCTTGGCTGCCAGTTCATTAATATCTGGGGTTAGGTTCTGTGGAAACCCTCAAGATGGAGTGAAGATGTGCATCAGTGAGACTCCTGTGCGGGTTTTTGTTCATCTTCATCACAGAGAACAGCTGCTCACACAGGTATGTGCTTCCAAACATGCAGAGCGTTTGAGCAGCATGTAGGCGGAGTTAAGGCATCGTTTCGGGGGGGGAAACTTGGAAACTGTGAAGCGCCCAGAGTCATACTTTGCCTTGAGTGTCATTACACTGGAGGTCTATCAGCTCCACAGGTGCTCTTTCCACATCAACTGCAAACGGATTGCTGAGCAGTTCAAATTTACATTTCTGAGCTGCAAAGTCGGCAAATCGTTGAGTGATCTCTGTGCCAAATGCACCCAGTTTATCAGCAAAATGCGCAGTCGGGAACACAGCGGTGGAGACTTTTACTGCCTCACACATGTCTGTGATCACACGTCCCCGTCCCTGAAGCTGGAGGTTTAGCGCAGTGAGATGCTTCGTTATGTTGCACATAAAGCCAGCTCACATCGCCACTTTTCGTCCCGGAGATCTGTGGTGTGGCGGGCCAGTTATGATAAACATATGATATTTTCTGGCGGGCCGTTGTACCGAGGGCCGGATATATGCTGACAATTTAATGACAAGTCTCTCAATGTGTTGATCCTTACTAGGCTTTTCATCTGGGTTATTTTGTCCAGGGCCCAGTTCAGAGTCTGCATTTTTCCTTTTCAAATATTTCTCCATCGCTGTTCGTCTTGTCACCACAACCTCTCCTGCGCGTCATTTCATTCTACTGTCCTAAATGAACACGGTCATTATTGTGCTACCTACTGGCATGGAGGAGTATTTATTACTCAGCCAGCCACTAAATTGTAGCTCAGACGCTCAACAATGGCAAAGTATTTGCAACAACTAAATAATATTTTATTGAACTCATTAAGTGAAATTGGACATTTTCCCGCGGCACACCTGACGATCTCTCACGGCACACTGGTGTGCCGCGAGACCATAGGTGTATAACACGTGTTTTACAATGAACACAAGTATATTTGTATGGGAGGAGTTCGGGGAGGCCATGGAGAAGGACTTTCGGTTTGCCTCAAGGAGGTTCTGGCAAGCCATCTGACGGGTCAGGAAGGTAATGCAGGGCCTACCCCAGGCTGTCGGGGGGGGGGGGAGCACTTTGAGGAACTCCTAAACCCGACCAACATGCAACCCATATCCCTGGCAGAGGCTGCTAAGGTAGTCAAAAAGCTCCTTGGTGGCAAGGCACCGGGGGTGGATGAGATCCGCCCTGAGATGCTGAAGGCGCTGGAGACTGTTGGGCTGTCTTGGCCGCACACCTCTCAGCCTCCCGGGGAAGGCTTATGTCGGGGTGCTGGAAAGGAGACTCCGATCAAGAGGAGCAGTGCGTATTCCGTCCCGGCCGTGGAACAGTAGACCAGCTCTCTACCCTCGCAAGACTACTGGAGGGGTTCTGGGAGTTTGCCCAACCAGTCTACATGTGCTTTGTGGACTTGGAGAAGGCTTACGACCGGGTCCCTCGGGGGTTCTTGTGGGGGGTGCTATGGGAGTATGGGGTGCCGGACCCGTTCCAACGGGCCATCTAGTCTCTGTACGACTGCAGTAGGAGCTGTATCAGCATTCTCGGCAATAAGTCAGACACCTTCCTGGTGGGTGTTGGCCTCCGCCAGGGCTGCCCTTTGTCGCCGGTCCTGTTCGTGACTTTCATGGACAGGATATCTAGGCACAGCCGGGAGTTGGAGAACGTCAGGTTCGGGGGTCTCGCAATCGCCTCTCTGCTGTTTGCAGATGATGTGGTCCTGTTGGCCTCCTCAGATCGTGACCTCCATCATTCACTGGGGCGGTTTGCAGCAGAGTGTGAAGCGGCGGGGATGAGAGTTAGCACCTCCAAATTTGAGACCATGGTGCTCTGCCGGAAACCGGTGGATTGCTCCCTCCAGGTGGGGACGGAGTGCCTACAGCAAGCAAAAGGAGTTCAAGTATCTTGGGGTCTTGTCCACGAGTGAGGTTAAGATGGAGCGGCAGGTCGACAGGCGGATCGGTGCGGCTGCAGCAGTAAAGCAGGCGCTGCACCGGACCATCTTAGTGAAGAGGCAGCTGAGCTGGAAGGCGAAGCTCTCAATTTACTGGTCGGTCTACATTTCTACCCTCACCTATGGTCACGAACTCTGGGTCGTGACCGAAAGGACGAGGTCGCGGCTACAAGCGGCCGACATGAGTTTCCTCCGTAGGGTGGCCGGGCTCAGCCTTAGAGATAGGGTAAGGAGCTCGGTCATCAGGAGGGAGCTTGGAGTGGAGCCGCTACTCCTTCCCGTCGAAAGGAGTCAGCTGAGGTGGTTTGGGCATCTCATTAAGATGCCTCCTGGACGCCGCCCACTGGAGGTTTTCCGGGCACGTCCAACTGGGAGGAGGCCCCGGGAAGACCCACAACACGCTGGAGGGATTATATCTCCCAGCTGGCCTGGAACGCCTCGGGATACTCCAGTATGAGCTGGAATGTGTTGCAGGGGAGAGGTAAGTCTGGGTCGGCCTGCTTGGCCTGCCGCCACCGCGACCAGACCCCGGATAAGCCGAGGAAAATGGATGGAAGTATATTTAGACGAAAGGTTGATGCCCAATAAAAAGGCACACAGAAGAGTCTGGGGCCTTTAAGAGTAGAGTGTGAGGAGTCAGCAGGCAATGAGTGGCAGAATAAAACAGGCAATAAAAGGTGTTTTAAGAAAGTGAGTCACCTCAACCGTGACAGGTCCTTGACCATGCAGCTAGTGCTGGGCGGTATACTGGTTTGAATTTCCCGTAGGATATTAATTTTTCACACACCGTCATACCGGTGCATAGTCGAAACAACTGCTATTCAACAGGCAGCTAAATATATTGTTCGCTGCTAAGACGGCTACAGTCGGAGCTAACTGTATTGAGAGGGACCCCTAGTCATGGTTATAACAATTAATAACCCACAACTAACGCTCTTTAACAACAAAATACCACGACACAACAGTTTGTGACAAATAAACGATTTGTACATTTATAAAATTTCACCGCCGAACGTTATGCTGGGTACAGCTCGCTAGCTAGCCCGCTAGCACAACAGTCTGCTAACAGCTGGGAGAGGCTCCGTCGCTACAGTAACGTTACATTAAAGAACAGAACAGAGCGATGCAGGAGGAACAAAGACAGACCGGAGATGCACCGATAGAGTCTGTGCCCAAGAGAGGAGCTGGGTCTGCTGTTTGGACGTGTTTTGGTTTTAAAAAGTCCGACGTTTTGCGAGTTTGTCGAGCCACTGTTGTTGCCGCTGGTGGTAACACGAGCAACTTACTCCATCACCTCAGCAGAAAACATGTGTTGGAATACCAAGAGTGTGATGACGCCGTCGGATTCGAGGCCGTCAACCGGTAACGTTAACGCGAGTGAAACAGTGAAGCCGAAGGGTCAGACATCGCTTGAAGAGGCATTTGCTCGAGGCAGCTTATGACAAGAAAAGCAAGCAGTGGAGCAACATTAGGAACGCAATAACTATCCATCTATGCAAGGACATGGTCCCGCTACAGACTGTGGAGAAAGACTCAGAGCAATGATTAAAACACTGGATTCATGGTACGTCTGACCGGAGCTACAATACTTCAGCCAAACTGCTATCCCAACATTATAGGAACAAACAACCCTAACCCTCTAGTAATCAAAGCCTTTATAGATGAAGATATTAACATGTTTGTATATTCTATGTACTCCTGACAGTAGAGTAAGCCTCTATAAACATATAGAAAAACACAGTCAAGGAAAAAAAGAAATACCATGATATACCGTGAAACCACCAGAATCTTAAAAAATACCGTGATACACATTTTTGGTCATACCGCCCAGCACTACATGCAGCCATAACTGGCCACTCTAAATATTATGCAGTTGGCCGCACCAGACTAGCCGAGGACAACATAGAGGTGCACAGTCACTCACACACGCAGTACTGTGCTGTGATTGGCTGGTACTAGTTGCCTCGACGCATCTGTGATTGGTTGTTAAGAGTGACAACTATGTTCGGCTCATTTTCTGTAACCAGTGCAGCATAATAGCATCATTAGCTAGCTAGTTAACTAGCCAGATGCTAAATGAGTAAAATGTAACAATTTAATGCTTCATCCACTCTTTCTTGTCACAGCGTAGGAAAGCACATTGCTATCACCAGGTGACCAGTTCTTTACTGATTCACCAGACTGTAATGTTTTGATGGCTTCACTTCAAGTCAACACAAAGTACATAAAACTGGCAGCTTACCTGTCGATAGCAACGAGCTCTTAGAGTGTGTGGATGACATATTAAGCGGCTAATGTTAGGTAGCTAACATGTTTCAGATGTCTACAGCGTGTCAATGTTTTTATGGTTTAATATGTAAATTATTGCAGTTAGTTCTGACAATCAATATTTATGTGATGTGTTGAACATGTTGCATCGTTTAGTTTGAAACAATTGAACCCTTCACTGCAGGAACCTGAACCTTTAAGAACCACGTCCTTTCTTAAGTTTCAGATGTGCAACATTAAACAGTTGACGGTCTTGTTAGTTTCTCAGCATTGTAGCCTTTCGTTCTTCATGTAAATAAAGAGAGAGTATAGAAATGTGTAATAATGACAGGAAGTGATGCGTCTCTGTCCCCCCTCAGTTTAATAGTGCTGCTGGCTCTGCAGAACACAGACTCCACTTAAAAACCTCATGATTTAAAGTGTGAGCAGGAGCGATGCCTCAGCTTGTGCTCAACACCCCCGACCATCCGTTATGTCATTACTAAGACTCCACCTCCTGTGATTTATGTTAGAGGGGATTTTATCCAAATTAAAAAAACGAGAGGAGACGCTCAGTGTTTCAATGGATTTATCATTCTGATCGGAGGTGATCAATGACGTCTGATGGGTTCAAAACAGGTTTCACTGCTGCTTCAATACTGAATACAAGAACAGTATGTACAGTAGCAAAAAGAGGTCCATCTCCTATTTTTAGTAGGTTTTAGCATGTTTAAAAAAGCAGCATACACACACTAACTATGGTGGAAATAGGGTGTAACTCTTCTTCATCACTTTAACTTGTTCACCCATCATCCCTCAAAAAGAAAGCCAAATATAACAGCTTCCCCTCAATGAATCCGGGACGGCTCCTCAACCATAAGGCTGATATGCATATTTCTCATTTGAGTCCATTGTCGGTAAACCTATTTCTATTAAGATTTGACTTCACACTTAGTGTAAAATCTAAATTCCAAAGGCAATATATAATGTAATATTATAAGTAAATGGTATATGGACTTGTACAGCACTTTTGTAGACACTAAAACACAACATTAATGATACAATTCATATATTCTCACATGGTTTTTACATGTTGACTGTTTACTGAAAGTTTTACTATACTAACACTACTTCCATATAGCCCAGTTACAAATAACATGAATCTCCCAAAAACATGTAAATAGGAATAAACACATTTGATCAATATTAATATATGATGGAAGAGCTCCATGCTAAATGAATAATGATAAATGAACCGAGATGATCAAAGAGTTACAAGAGAAGTTACAGTTTTATGTCGGTGTGTTGTCTACACTCACACCCCCACAGGGACGAGGTGACATCTGCACGTGTGCACGGTCCAACTGGATATTTGGTGGACAGTCGTCTCTTCTGTCTAGTGTCTGATTGGTCGGTCGCTCCTTTTTTTCTTTTATTAACCTTTTATTCAACTCTGAGTCAGTTCTAGCAATAGAATCAGTTTGGATTCAGGTCTCTGCTACTGATCCAGTTGGATCCTGATTTAGACAGTTCACACTGGAACACATGAACTTTATCAGTACAGCAGCTTTCAACAAAGAAATAAAGATTAAAATATCTCGGAGGGTAAACTAAGTTCTTCAGACCTAAAGCTAGTTCAGTTGATGAATGAGCTTGTTATGAAGCTGCTGGGTGGAAACCGAGATAGACCGACTGTCTTCATGACCATCAGACGGTGCAGAGGTATTTGCCTCTCAGAGATAAAGTCACACTTATGATGAAGAGTTTTTAATGAAGAAAAGAGACACAAACAGGTAAAAGAGGTTTGTTTGACTTGTCGAGTCTGAAGGAGGTTTCAGAAAGAAGAGTCAAAGTGACGAAGAAGAGTCAAAGTGATTAAGTAGAAACTCTACTGTTGTACCTGTTCAGGTGATATAAACTCAGTCTCACCTTGACAGTTTGGTCTAAGGAGGCGGTAGCGACTCTGGCCTGAGCTCCCATCAGGCCACAGTGCAAGTCTGTGATTGGCAGAGAGTGACGAGACAGGACGTGACGCGGCTCAGGGGTGTGGCTTAAATCCAGCTGGATCACACTGAAACACATACACGCAAATACACACATTAATAATCACACACAGAGTGATCACACTGGTGTCTACATTCACAACATTTTGGTTCATGGAGCTTTAGGATGACACTGACTTAATTGGGACCTGCTGCAGTTTTATACACAGTCAGTGAGAACAGGATGTATTGATTATTGGATGCAGCTGATCAGTCTGTTGTCAGGATGTGGACATCAGACTGATCACCTGCTGCTGTTTTTTATTTCAAGAATAAAACTGACACATGAACACAAACTAGACTAGAGCTGACCAATCAGGTAGGAGAGTGACATTTATATTAACTACTCAAATGAATGAATCCTAACTCTGTATCTGGTGCTAACCTGACTGGTGGACTCTTCAGTGGAGATAAAACACTGCTGACGTCTTATCATGGGAACAAACGTATCTACAGTCTGTGTTAAAGCGCTACCTGGTGGCCACAGCAGATCCTCACATGTTAATAAGCAACGACGCAACCTTTCATTTAAGATACAAGACAGACTGATCACAGCTAGAAGACCTCAGTCTTCTTCATCTTCTTCATCCTCAATGATGGAGTGGACTAAATAATCAAACATCTGTCACAACACGTTACATTAAAGTAAAGTCTCCACATCTGTCACAATACGTTACATTAAAGTAAAGTCTCCACATCTGTCACAACACGTTATATTAAAGTAAAGTCTCCACATCTGTCACAACACGTTACATTAAGGTA
>NW_022280596.1:22228-24661 GCF_004355925.1 Anarrhichthys ocellatus | reverse complement strand
CACTGACGTTAATGCGAAGATTAAACTGTAACGGTGACGTTAATGTGCAGATTAAACTGTAACGGTGACGTTAATGCGAAGATTAAACTGTAACATTGACGTTAATGCGAAGATTACAGAGACATTAAAAACTTACTGGCGGCTTCCCACTCAGATCTGCTGAGAGTGCCCTGCACACAAACAAACAAAACTGTTAGACCACACATGACTCAACTTGGACAAACCATTCTGAACCGATAGCAACCAGACTGGAAATATGTGTATTCAGAAGACCCACCAGTGGGAGTTGGACGCCGGCTCTGACACAGTTCTCTTCAGCATGGCCGTACTCTCCTCTGCTGTCTGTAGCCTGTCGATCTCCATCCTCACAAGGAAACGGCTGAAAATACAACAAGCACATTTTCACTAAACAGTAACTAGATAGTAATTCACACATTAAATGCATATCAACTACAAGTTCAGTACACAGTAAAATAATCTGCACGGTGAACATGGTTTACTATGACACTACTACAGTACCCATTCAAAACAACGTCCTGTCCTGTTGCTACTTGCAGCTTTCTCGAGAACGTTATGAGAGAGAATCTGCTCAGCCAACATAAAAAAAAAATATGTATTCATCACACAACCGATTCCGACACAAGTCACCCGACCCACGAACAGAAAACTTTATGGCTTAGATGGGACCGAGACGAAGATGACAAAGAAGGACAAAGAACAAAGAAGAACACAGAAGGACAAAGAAGAACGAAGATGGACAAAGACCGTCAAAGAAGAACAAAGAACAGACAGTCTGACAAAAAACAGACGCAGTATGTAGTGTGGGTGTGTGATTGAGACAGAGTGATTGAGAGGGGAACAGAAATGACTAAAAGAGAAGACAGATTTTGGTAACGTCTTAATTTCTTCATCTACATTTAAGTCTCGTCTTTTCCTGAAAGATATTGAGATCAAATCCCTCCCATCACAGCCTGGTCGCCATGACAAGTGGAACACGCTGAGCAAAGGTCATTCAGTCACTTGCTTTGACAGAACCACCGCGCTTATAATGTAGAGCATGAATTTAATGTCTGGAGGTAAAGTTATAACTTAGAATGGAAGAAGTGTTCACTATTTAATTGACGCTACTTTTATTTCTGTTTATCTTACATTAACTGATTAAAAACAACACAAATTACGCTAAAGAGCACTGATTTACCCAAAGGCCCACTTGGATTATTGATTGATAATATACTGTTCTACCTACAGCGACAATGTTTACAACTGATTATTGATTGATTACGTACTGTTCTACCTACAGAGACAATGTTTACAACTGATTATTGATTGATTACGTACTGTTCTACCTACAGAGACAATGTTTACAACTGATTATTGATTGTGTGACGACCCTCTCTGCCTGTTCGTTTGGCTGCCTTCCTTGCAGGTGTGGAGGTGGGCGTGGCAGAGGGTCGTCAGGCAGAGTGGAAGCACCTGAGGCCATTAGCAAGACTGGCCCTGTGTGCCAGAGCACCCAGGATAAAAACCCTCTGGATCCTCAGTTGGTCTCTCGCTCCTTCCTGAGACACCCACTTTGGTTGCGGTTATGGTTTGTTTTTACACTATACAACACTGCATATACTTTACACACACCCACTCACTTACACTGCTGAAATGACTGACTTCACATGTCACTGTTAGTTTATGTTTGTCTTTTATATTACTTTAAACTTCATAAATAATTAATCAACTGCTTCATTGAATGCGTCTCCCTTTTTTGTCATGGCCGTTCGGCCCGGTTTGTGACAATTGATAATATACTGTTCTACTTACAGAGACAATGATTATGACTGATAATTAAATATTTAAATTTCAAGAGCCACTTTGTACCAGTTTTACCTGCAGAGCCATCATCTTCATCATGAGGCTGCGATGATGCTCCTTCTTCACTTTCTCTTCAAAGAACTCAGAAAATCTCTGCTTCACCACCAATCGCATGTTGTAACGCTTCGCCATGCTGACACAAACACAGAGACACAAGTAGAGTACACGAGAACCTTTAGAACCAATAACTTAGTGTACAGTATATTATAATAATTATGATTAATACCCTTTTCCTTTTCCGATGTGAGAGTCAAAGTACAGAGGATGTCGTATGCTCTACAGATTGTAAAGCACTCTGAGGCTAATTTGTCATTCGTGATATTGGCCTTCATGAATAAAATTGACTTGAAAAGAAACTCTAGTTTTACAGTAACACCTGTTCAGAATTTAGTCATCGGTTGCGTGTTTTTATAATTAGTCAAACATCTTTTGCACTCTGAAAACAGTCCTGAAACAGCACTGATGTATTAAACATTTCATTACAACACAAAGATTTTTAACATTCCCGTCTCTCAGTGAAGTGTTATTACTAATAATATGATCTTACTGTTCAAAAAGAGGGAAGTAGAC
>NW_022280596.1:21545-22218 GCF_004355925.1 Anarrhichthys ocellatus | reverse complement strand
GGGGGGGTGGCCCAAAGACGTGAACCCTCAGGAGATGGAGCAGACCATCCGGTTCAGAAAGAAGGTGGAGAAAGACGAGATCTACATCAACAGCATCCTGCAGCTGGGCAGCGTAAGACCACATCGATCCACATCGACCCACATCGGTCCACTTTACCTAAACTCAGTCCACATCGATCCACTTTACCTAAACTCAGTCCACATTGACCCACTTTACCTAAACTCAGTCCACATCGACCCACTTCACCTAAACTCAGTCCACATCGGTCCACTTTACCTAGACTCAGTCCACATCGACCCACTTTACCTAGATTCAGTCCACATCGGTCCACTTTACCTAGACTCAGTCCACATCGGTCCACTTTACCTAGACTCAGTCCACATGTGTGTGTGATGTCATCATGTGTGTCATATCATCGTGTGTGGTCCAGGTCATGGATCACTGCATCAGACAGAACAATGCTGTGGACATCTACCCGGACTACTGTGAGGACCAGGACCAGGAGGAGGACCATCTGGAGCCGCCGTCTGCAAAGACCATCAACATGTTCAGGTACAGCTGACGACTAAATATTAGCCTTTAATGTGTTCATTCGATCGTTAATGCGTTCGTTCCTCTGGAAGTTGGTCGATCGTTAATGCGTTCGTTCCTCTGGATGTCGGTCGATCGTTA
>NW_022280596.1:13571-21535 GCF_004355925.1 Anarrhichthys ocellatus | reverse complement strand
TGTCGGTCGATCGTTAATGCGTTCGTTCCTCTGGATGTCGGTCGATCTTTAATGTTTCCTCAGAGATCCTAACGAGCTGAAGCGGACCGTCACCGGTCTGTCGTGGCATCCTGACGGTGGCAGGAAGCTGGCGGCTGCCTACTCTTGCCTTGAGTTCCAGAAAACCTCTAAAGACATGAGCCCGGACTCCTACATCTGGGACATCGGTGTGTAAGACAGATGCACAGACAGCAGCTGGATTCACAGAGTCCAGAGTTCACAGATAGATTCATGTTTTGTTTCAGAGAACCCGAACAGACCAGAGATGACTCTGAAGCCGGCGTCTCCACTCGTCTGTCTGGAGTACAACCCTAAAGACTGCCACACTCTCGTGGGAGGCAGCTACAACGGACAGATCGGTGGGTTCAGGTTAAGACTGACAGACTTTTACCTGTCAGTGAGGAGTTTATGAAACTGTCGTTGTGTTTGTTTTAGCATACTGGGACACTCGGAGAGGCAGCCAGCCAGTGGAGGTTTCCTCTGTGGAGCACAGTCACAGAGACCCAGTCTACAAGATCATCTGGCTGCAGTCTAAGACTGGGACAGACGCTTTCTCTGTATCTACTGATGGACAGGTACACTGACCACGGACAGACAAGTAGACTGACCAGAGGGACTGTTATAATGACAGACAGCTCAAAGTCTCTCCTCTCTCCGTCAGGTTCTGTGGTGGGACGTCCGCCGGTTGAGTGAGCCCACAGAGCGTCTGGTTCTGGACCCGAGCAGGGAAGGAAACCTGGACCGAGCTTTAGGAGCCATCTCTCTGGACTTTGAGTCTACCATGGTGAGGTTTATCTGTTGCTGTGTTTACAGCAGGACTCACATTTTAAGACCCTTGTACAGTGTGATCCTGATCCGTCCCAGACTAAAGTGGACCCTCGTGGGTTGTATGTAGGGTTGGGTACCGAAAACCGGTACCTACCGGACTGAAACGCAACGCAGATTTCAGTGCTTCCTTTCGGTGCCTGAGCCGAATGAAATACTTTTTTTACACTACTCTGATGACTCCATCCTGGCAGAAGGTAACGAGAGCCTCGGTCCTCCGCTCCTCACACATAGTATTATTACAACCGGACGAGCCGTACGCGCTTAGAAACAAACCCCTCCATCATTCTGGCAAAGCTTCGGCCATGATTTATTAAAAAAAAAAAAAAACGAGAACGAGATCTGTCAAATGGCTGGCAGGCTACTGACTTCCTCCATCGACATCCGGGTACTTAGCGCTGACGCTCATAAGCACAACATCCACAGGACGCGAAACCTTCTTCTTCTTCATTGAGGTGTAGTGGCGGTTGGCAAACGATGAATTGGCGCATTAGCGCCACCAACTGGTAAAATAAAATAAGTCAGGAGAGGTGTCGTATTTTGCCAGAGAAGGCAAATATGCTCATATTTCTGCAAAAGAATTGCTGAAGTTTGAAGCTGTAGTGTGTGTACAGAGTGTGTGTGTTTTGTATTTATTTATATTTATTTAAGTATACTGTAAACTGTTAACAGTTAATATATTGTTCATAGTTTGAAGTTAAAAAGTTTGAAGCTGTAGTTTGAAGCCAAGTGTTTTGTATTTATTTATATTTATAGTATACTTTAAACAGTTAATATATTGTTCAATTTGAAGAAAAAAGTATCGGTTCAGGCACCATTTAGGCACCGGTATCGTTTTAAAAGTATCGTTTTAGCACCAGTATCGGAAAAAAACCAAGCGATACCCATCCCTAGTTGTATGTGGTGAAATCTCTGGTCTTCAGTCCAAACGATGGTCCTAGACCCCAGTGAGACACGAGTGAGTGGTGCTGAAGAAGGTTGTAGACGTGGGCCGACTGTGGAGATGAGGCTCGTCTTGACCCGGTATCTGCTACCATCGTTAGCTAAAAGCTATGAACCGGTTGTACGAGTCTCAGCAGGCTGACCATATGGATCAGAACCACCAGGATCTACCAGTACAGCGTAAGATTGTGTGTCCGTTCATATGAACGTGCATCTTTTCAGACCAGACGTAGTGAAGTGAGGCTTTGATCGGTTGGTGCAACATACATAGAGTCCGTTCAGAAGACTGGTCTTAACAAAGACCGGCTTAGAAGTTAGGACCCAGCTCAGTGAAGACGGAGGTTGTGTACTATATCTAGACTGTATCACTCCAGAGAGATGATGCTCTGTGTCCCTGCAACAGCCAGGATTCAGCACACCAAGGCTGTCTCTATCGGGGCTCTACAGGTGGGATCCTGGTCTGAGGTTCCTTAGACCCCAAAACTCAGATTCATTGAGTCAGCCTTAATCTTAGTCCCCCCTGTCTCAAAGTGTCTGTCTGTCCCCCTGTCTCAAAGTGTCCCCCCTGTCTCATAGTGTCTCTCTGTCCCCCTGTCTGAAAGTGTCCCACCTGTCTCATAGTGTCTCTCTGTCCCCCTGTCTCCACAGCCTACTAAATTCATGGTGGGGACAGAAGAGGGTCTGGTTGTGTCCTGTAACAGGAAGGCAAAGACTCCTTCAGAGAAGATCGTCTGTACGTATGATGGACATGAGGGACCCGTCTACGCTCTGCAGAGGAACCCTTTCTTCCCCAAAAACTTCCTCACTGTGGGGGACTGGACGGCCCGCATCTGGTCCGAGGACATCAAGGAGTCCTCCATCATGTGGACCAAGTAGGACCCACTTTTAAAGCTTTCTTTATAATCCGGTCCCCTCTGTTGTCTCCTGTCTTCATCTTGTCCTGGTTCGTATTATCTCACCTGATTCTTTCCAGTCTTGTCCCTTCTGGTCTCCATGTGGACTTCCTGTTACTCAAACCAGACTTTACCTCCTGTCAGGTATCAGATGTCGTATCTGACGGACGCCTGCTGGAGTCCCGTCCGTCCCTCCGTCTTCTTCACTGTGAAGATGGACGGCATTTTGGACGTCTGGGACATCTTGTTTAAACAGAACGACCCCACACTGAGTCTCAAGGTGAGTCCAGCTCACTGATCCACTATAAAGAACTAAGTCTCCTTCTAGTGGACCAGCAGGACCCTGGTCTACCAAGAGAGTTCAACGGTCCTACTGGTTATCTGGTCTTACTAACCCTAACAACCAGGTCCTACTGGTTATCTGGTCTAACTAGCCCCAACTGGTCCTACTGGTTACCTGGTCTAACTAACCTAACCAGGTCCTACTAGTTACCTGGTCTAACTAACCCAAACTGGTCCTACTGGTTACCTGGTCTAACTAACCCTAACTGGTCCTCAGGTGTGTGATGAGGCCCTGTACAGCCTCCGTCTACATGAAACCGGGCGGTTGGTGGCGTGCGGCTCTCAGAGGGGCGGAGCTACGCTGCTGGAGATCAACTCTGGACTGTCGACGCTTCAGAAGAACGAGAAGAGTCTTCTGGCTGCTGTCAGGACAAATATATTATAAATATATATATATATATACCAGTGGTGGTCCTTCAGGGCCTGCAAAGCCTTCTCTGCTAGCCTACAGAGAATCACAAAGTTATAGCTATTTTATAATTTAATAATTTTTCTTAAATACACTACATGTATTATAATTTATAAAAATATTTTCCCCATTGTCTTATGTTCCAATTGCACAGCTACTGTCTTCCTCAGTTGCTCTGCTTCCAGTGCAGCTTGTTTTAAGTAGAGCTTTTATCCAATCAGATCTCACCTCTGTGTCTCTAGGTAAGAACAGAGGCAGAGGCCTGCAGACTCACAAGTGAATCCATGTGCACTTTAAGTGAATGGGGACGATATTGTTGATTGTCATAGTGTTCAACCAATCAGATCTTTAGTTTGACATGTTGGGTGTATTCTTTGATGTGTCAGAGCCTGCTCGCTGGCCTACAAGTACGTCAGCATTACGTGCAGCTCAGTGTCCAGGTGCAGCTCTGCAGTGAGGTGCAGAGTGTGCTGCGATTGGTCAGTGGGTGAGCATGTGACTATCGTGAAACGAAACTTAACAGCAGAGGCTTAATCGGGTAGTGAATTACATCACGTGATGCAGCTCAACCAATCAAATATGGGCATTCTGACTGAGTGAGATGTACCACACACCATGACACAGGGGGCTGAGACGAGGAAAGACATTGCAGAGCAGTACGTTTAACGTTGAAGTTGTGAAAGTAAAATCCTAAAATAATCTCTTTGGGTAAGAGTTCAAATTGAAAGATATGGAAGAAATTATGACATTTTTTGCATTTTGCTTGGTGTAGATTATTTTTATTTTTAGCTAGCTTTGTTTTTTTATGGCTGAAGGAGGAGAAATGGATTCGTGAGTTGGGATTTAACCGGATTAAACTCTTTGACAACAAAGAAAGGAGGATGGAGTTTGTCTTTAAGTCAACTGCATTTGTTTTTTTACATCTAATATCTGAATGGCCCTCGAGTGTGCAGCAGAATGCGTGTTGCTGCAGTGTTGCTGGATTGATTTGTTGCTTTGTTGTCATGTAAATACTATATGTGACTGGTTCTTGTGAGTTTGTTCTTGTCATTGTGTTAATTATATAAATTTGGACTAAATGCATTGTCCGTTAATTATGAAGCATACCGTCATGCGCGGAGTTATTGTTTGTTAAGCTAGTTTAGCGTAGCCTCCCAGAACACACAGCTGTCTTTTGTTTCATTTTTTTTTGTTCCGGGTTGAGTTGTCACAGCCTGTTGTCTCCTACGTTAGCGCAGAAAACATTATATTTCCCACAATTTAAGCTTCTGCATTTTCCAAATGCACCAGTATTATTCAAACGTATTGTTCGGTTCGTAAGCCTCGTACCGACGGTTTAATACGAATACTTCTATTGTTACACCCCTAGAAACAAATAACCGTAGTTGTGGCGTCATAATGAGATTATTAGGAGGTGTTTCAGCTTCAGGACAGCACTGAAGGCCCAGGTATAAAATGAACGGCCCGCCACTGATATATATATAATATATTTATATTATATATACAGTATTTAACAGTTATTTTATATTAAACAGATGTTTGAGCGAGAGACAAAGCGAGAGAAGATCCTGGAGGCCCGGCAGAGAGAGATCCGTCTGAAGGAGAGGAGCCGGTCTGAGCAGAGCCGGGACGAGGACGGGGGACGAGAGGACCAGGACCAGAACCAGAACCAGCTGATGGCCAGAGCTGAGGACCACTTCTACCTCGTCACGGAGATGGAGACCAAGAGACGGAGGGACAACCAGACAACCGGATCAGAGGACCAGGACCAGAACCAGAACCAGAGTCAGACTCAGAGCGAGAGCCAGGACCAGAACCAGAGTCAGAGCTAGAGTCGAGACCAGGACCAGGACCAGCAACTGTCTTCTGACCATAGTATTGATGAGCTGTGAAGTGATCGGTGTGGAACTCTTTAATTAATTAAACTAATTAAACTCAAACTGAATATTTAATTTGATAAAAACTTGTTTTCGTTTTCTTAAATAATAAAATTATTTCACTGTTTATGTTTCAGGAGAAAAATGTGAAAAGAAGAAAGTTCAGAAACATCTCAATGAATAAAACATCAGATTTAATGTTTATTGAAATGTTTTAATAAATTAACTGAGAATCTTATTTTTGTTCTTTTTGTTTAAAAGTAAACATGAAGACAAGAGGTTAGAGGTCACCACTGACCATGTAAAGCCTCTTAATATATATATATATATATATAAATGCATATATATATATACTGTATGTATCCTCCTGAGACCCAGGAAAAAAAGTGTTTTAATTATTTATTTATTTTAATAAATTAAGTGTTGAGGTGGTAAAAAACACATTGCAAAGATTGTTTTTTTTAAACATAACTTTATTAAACTTTGTCAACATGTGCACTGTAGTGTACAACAGGACTTCATTAATGTCGAGTGTGAAACATTAACACAATTAAAAAATCTGATTTTGCTCCAGTTTGTCAGCAGGATCTCAAAAATGTATGAACATATTTGCACAAACTTTCATAGAAAAGTAGTTAATTGGTTAACCTCGAACTCATTAACATTCCGCTCCCACTGGCCAAAAGGGTGCAGTGGGCGTGGCCAATCACAGAAGTAGACCAGACTCAGTAGACCAGTGTTCCTCTGGGAACCGTCTCAATAGATCAGCGCTCCTCTGGGAACCCTCTCAGTAGACCAGTGCTCATGGGAACCCTCTCAGTAGACCAGTGTTCCTCTGGGAACCGTCTCAGTATTTTGTTATGTTATTGTTTATATATTGTGCATTTTTCATACTTAATATTTTTACTCTGTTAATTCATTTGCTGAAGTATATTTTTGCTGCTGTAACCCACAAATTTCCCCCTGAGGATGAATAAAGTATCTGTCTGTCTATCCATCCATCCATCTATTTCACTTAGTTTTCCCTCATTGTATTTGCTTTGTGTTGTCTTGTTAGTACTTGACAGTATACGAGTCTCCTGAATGATGATACTACTTATATTAATATTATATTAAAGGGTCAATATTGTATAACCTTGTATTTAATCTTATATTCTGTTTTTAGGTTTACTTTGCAACATCTGTCTCTTGGGACTACAGATGGCTTTAACTCTGGAGCATTTACAGCAATGTTTGTATTGATGTTTACTGTCCCTCATCAAATAAACCAAGAAATAAAAATAAAAAACCTGGTCTAACCCTGAACCTGGTCTAACGGTCATAAAGTCCCGATGTTACACACTCCGTACACTAGGCGGGGGTATAACCCTTAAACGATGGTTTGTATTCCTCCAATAACCCGAAAGAAGAAGAAGGACTACGGAAGTCTCCGTGTTGTTGTTACTCTCCGTTAGCATCGTTAGCATCATTAGCACCGTGAGAACATGTCCCGGGTCCAGAAGATCCGGGTCTTCGTCACTCAGCGGCTCAACGCGGCGCTCGAGGACATTTTGGGAGTTTTGGAGAAAACGATCGTTCAGTACGAAGAAGAAGCGGCTCTGAGTCGCGAGGTGATCTCGCGCCAGCACGCGCTGCTCTGCGCGCTCCACAAACCGCTGATGGAGCTTCCGTCCGCAGGTGAGGTCGAGGTCCCGGTCCAGCTTTACCTGTGACCCTTAAAACTCAGACCAGGTCCAGGTGTTACACACGTCCCTGGTTCAGGTCCAGTTGGTTCTGGTCTGACTCAGAGGCTAAATGTTGTTCTACTTGTTTACAGACGCGTTCACACAGCAGCTGATGAAGAACCAGGAGGTTCCCCCTGAACACCAGGACCAGGAGGGAAAGCAGCTTCTCGACCTGGACGAGGCCGACATCATCCAGTTCACCTTCAGTTCTGGGGGTGCAGCAAGGTCCGATGAGGACCTGGACCTATCAGCTGCTAGGACTGCCCGGTTAAAACCAGGAGCCTGTGGTCCAGATCAGGAGGTCCACTTGGTCTCTTCTGAGACCGAAGACAGCGAGGACTACAGTAAAGACTCCACCGACACCAGGTCTGCTCCAGACCAGCAGAAACCAAAGATTACCCGGAGACCAGCAGGACCCTCCTCCTGCAGGGTCTGCAGCCGGACCTTCAAGACCCGCCGGTTCCTGATCCACCACCTCAGAGCTCACCTGAAGGACTCAGAGTCCGTCTGTGGTCTTTGTGGTGAACGGTTTGAATCCACACAGAGTCTGAAGATCCACATCCAGACTCACCGGACCCCTCAGAGGAGGATGGGGGAGCTGGAGAACCAGACCGGACCAGGACTGGGACCAGGTCCCAGCAGCCAGAAGAACCTCAGTGTGAAGAAGAAGAGTCTGAGGTGCGAGTCTGGTGAGGAGAGACGACGCTCACAGAAGAAGAAGAAGAAGACGTGATGTCACTGAGACGTGATGTTGTTTATTGTTTCCATGGTAACGTCTGATGGTTTGTTTCTGAATTCTAATAAAAACATTTTCTACAAACAAACAAAGTCCTGAATATTATTAAATATCATGAATATTATGTATATGTGTACATATATATATATATATATATATATATATATATATATATAT
>NW_022280596.1:9314-13171 GCF_004355925.1 Anarrhichthys ocellatus | reverse complement strand
TATATATATGTATATATATATATATGTATATATATATATATATGTATATAAATCTATTAGAAGGTAGCTGTGGTTCATAATCTGTTTATGTTTCTGAACATTGTGTCTCTTTAAATCATGACGTCATCTTTAAATACACTGATCTTTAGACGAGTTTGGTCTAAAGTTCGTTCTGTGACGTTTTCACATCGAAACGTTAAAAAAACGTGGTGTTGTCTGGTGCTGGTAGCAGCCAGCTGTTGACCAGGCACGTTTATTTGTAGAGCACATTTCAACAACGAGGTGTTTCAAAGTGCTTCACATAAAACCATCAAAAGCATCAAAACACAAGGCAAAAGAAAAGGAGATTTAAAAACAAGAACGTTCATTAAAACACTAAAAACACTCATTAAAACACTAGAAAGCAGTGTAAGAAATAAAACACAGGAGTAAAATGCAGAAATGTATTAATATCCTTGAATGTGGTTCAAGTAAAGGCAGCAAACAGAAAAGTCTTCAATCTGGATTTAAAGGAGCTGAGGGTCTCAGCAGATCCGGTATGACGAGATGACGTCATACCCCAACGTAAGGAACGTCTGACGCAAAGACGCTCATTCGGGGGAACCCGGAAGTGTACTCTCGTTGTTTACATGCTCCTCTTTGTTCGGTGGAAGTTCCGCTAAAAATGTCCAAAAAACGGTCGAAGAGCATCGAAAACCGGAGCCTGCGGGACAACCGGAGCCTGCGGGCTGCGATCCACGAGCATCTGTCTGCGGCCGCGGAGGAGATCTTCTGTCTGCTGAAGGAGCGACAGGCGGACGTGGAGCTGAAGCAACGCGTCACGGAGCGGATCACCGCGGCCGTGGAGCTCATCTTCACCGCGTTAGGAGCCTCTACAGCGGCCGAGAGACAACCGGAGGAGCCCGCCGACAGAGGTTCGTGTCCCGGATGTAGTCGGTTATAATAATATATAATAATGATACTAATAATATACAATATAATATAATATATAATAATAATAGTATACTATACAATATATAATATATAGTAATAATAATGATAATAATAATATAATATATAATACTAATAGTATACTATACAATATATAATAATAATAATAATATATAATAATAATAGTATACTATACAATATATAATATATGATAATAATAATCAGAATCAGAACCGTTTATTGCCAAGGAAGTTTGCACCTACAAGGAATTTGTCATGGCGGGTGGTGCATAACATTAAACAATAACATTAAAAAATAACATTAAACAATCAACACAGTGCAAGAAATAGAAACATATTAAAATGTACAATAGAATATAAAAGAGTATAAAATAAAGTGCACAACAGACAGATAACAGGACTGTAAACAAGTGAAATTTAAGTGAAATATTAAGAGTGTCGAGTGTGTTTAACTATATAAACATAGAGGGATGTGCAGGGGAGTGACAGTAGGAGGTTGTCCTGGGGATGACAGAGTCAGTGGGGTCCTGGGCTTTGTTGATGAGCCCGACTGAAGACTGAAGAAACTGTTCATGTGTCATGAGGTCTTGGTCCTGATGGACCGCAGCCTCCTGCCAGATGGAAGGGGCACGAACAGTTCATGTGCAGGGTGAGAGGGGTCGGCTACAATCCTTCTTGTTCGCTTCAGGGTCCTTGAAGCGAACAAGTCCTGGAGGGACGGCAGATTGCAGCCAATCACCCTCTCAGCAGAGCGAATGATGCGCTGCAGCCTGCCCTTGTCCTTGGCAGTGGCTGCCTTTAAAAACTGAGTTTACAAAGTGCTTTGACAGACAAAGCAGCAAAAACAAGACAATAATAATAATAACAGAAAGATCAGTGAGACCGTCGATAATAATAATAATAAATATAAATATATATATATATATATATATATATAATATTTATATTAGATTAATCATTTCTTATCACCCTCTATGTACCAACGTACATTTATAACAAATACCACACATATTACAGTAATCAGCGTTGCATATGTGTATGAATGATTCATTTAAATTATGTTTTTAAAGTGTTTTGTTTGGAATATGTATAATAAGCATCATTTAGTTATCACTACTGAGAATTTAACAAACATAAAAACATGACGTAGATAGGTTTCAGTTTTCAAGAAGTATATTTAAATATCATCTCTTACACACATGAAGATAAAGTTCTGAACACCGGCTGAATATCTATGATCAGAATCATTATAACTGTGTTATAACTGCTACTGTGTAAAGGGAATACTGCTGCTAACAACAACCTGATGTGTTTAAACCAAATGTTATTGACCTTTAGTTCATATAGCAGGACTTTAAAATAAAAGTGCTCAATACACTACTTTTGAATTCATTATTGAATTTTAAGCATAACAATGCGATTAAAAAGTTGTAATGTAGTGTATATATATATATATATATATATATATATATATGAGTCCACTGGTACGCTATATATATTAGTGCTGGGCAAGTTAACCCCTTAACGCATTAATTAATTAACGCAGACAATTATATTATCGCGCGTTAACGCAGTTTTGTTTATTTGTATTATTAAGCGATATTTTTAACACAAGAACCAGGCAGCAAGCAGTGAACAGCTGTGTTCGTGTGGCGTCACTTCCTTCTTCCCCCCGGGTCCAGAGCCCCTCCTACACTCCGTCACCGTCGTTCACTCTTGTCTCACAAACACACACACACAAACACACACACACACGCGAGCGCGATGTCTGTTACAGGATCAAACGTGACTGTTGTGAAGTGGAGCTTCTCGTGAGGACCAAGACACGTCTTGTTTGAACGGAACACTTTACTGTCTGAACTGCAGTATTACAATGTTACAGTGAACACAACGCCCTCTTGCACCCGACATGTGGTTTTCTACATTTCATTAACATTGTTAGCATCAAGAACACGTACCATTCTACTTCCTGTCTCTTCAAAGTAAAAGCACTTCCGTTTTCATGCTCTTCACAATAAAAGTAAATCATGCACTCAAACAATTTACAACAGTAACAATATTAAAATACATATTGTCGAGTTTTTAAAGTGTTTTGTTTGTAATATGTATAATAAGCATAATTTAGTTGTCACTACTGAGAATTTAACAAACATAAAAAAAGAAGTAGATATGTTTGCAGTTTTCAAGGTGTATATTTAAATTGCATCTCTTACACACATGAAGATAAAGTTATGAACACTGGCTGAATATCTATGCTCAGAATCATTATAACTGTGTTATAACTGCTACTGTGTAAAGGGAATACTGCTGTTAAAAATAACCTTATTTGTTTAAAGTGTTTGCAAACCAAATGTTGTTGCACTTTTGTTCATATAGCAGTACTTTAAAATAAAAGTGCGAGTCTGAATTCATTATTGAACTTTGCTCATAACAATGCGATTAATCGTGATTAAATATTTTAATCGTTGCCCAGCACTAATATATATAGCGTCAACTGAAGCAAATTATGAGCTAACCAGCATGAAATGTATTGGAGACAGTTGTGTGATTGAGTTAAATCGGCCTGATTTTCTTTTTAATTGAGGGGCAGATAGATCTGAGTATCATCAGCATAGCAGTGAAGAGATGTAATGAGATCAGAATCGGCTTTATTGCTCATGTGTGTGTACGCATACATGGAATTTGTCTCCGGTTTACAGTCCGCTCTCAATGTACAAACACAAATTTACAATAAACAAGAAAAAATATATAAAGAATAAAAAAGGGCAGCAAAAAAGTAGAACAGATGTAGGTATAAACATTTAACAGCTATATACAATATAAGTATAAATATATATCCAAAAAAAAGTGTGTGTGTGTGTATATATATATATATATATATATATATATATATATATATATATATAT
>NW_022280596.1:0-9304 GCF_004355925.1 Anarrhichthys ocellatus | reverse complement strand
TATATATATATATATATATATATATATATATATATATATATATATATTACATACATACATATATACATACATGTGAACATAAACCTATAAACAACAATGGCAATGGAATTGAGGTGATGTGCAAGTGGTGGTGATAGTGCAAACAGAGGTAGTGCAGTATAACATATTTATTGTTCATCAGAGTGACGGTCAGTGGAAAGAAGCTGTTCCTGTGTCTGGTGGTTTTGGCGTACAGAGCTCTGTAGTGCCTACCAGAGGGGAGGAGATGGAACAGCTTGTGTCCAGGGTGTGATGGGTCTGCAGTGATCTTTCCAGCCCGTTTCCTGACTCTGGAGGTGAACATGTCCAGGATGGGGGGCTGGCTGGCATCAATGATCATCTCTGCAGACCTGACAGTCCGTTGCAGTCTGTTCCTGTCCTGTTTGGTGGTCGATCCAAACCACACAGTGATGGAGGAGCAGAGAACAGACTGGATGATGGTGGAGTAGAACAGGATCAGCAGCTCCTGAGGCAGGTTGAACTTCCTGAGCTGGAGCAGGAAGTACAACCTCTACTGTGCCATTTTCCTGATGGTGTTGATGTTGGAGGCCCACTTCAGGTCCTGGGAGATTGCGGATCCCAGAAACCTGAAGGTCTCCACAGCAGACACAGTGCTGTTGAGTATGGTGAGGGGGGGCAGTGTTGGGGGGCTCCTCCTGAAGTCCACTGTCATCTCCACAGTTTTCAGCCTGTTAAGCTCCAGGTTGTTCTGATCACACCAGAGGACCAGCTGTTCAACCTCCCGTCTGTACGCAGACTCATCACCGTCCCTGATGAGGCCGATGACCATTGTGTCGTCTGCGAACTTCAGGAGTTTAACAGACGAGTCCTCTGAGGTGCAGTCGTTGGCGTAGAGAGAGAAGAGCAGTGGGGAGAGACCACATCCCTGGGGGTCCAGTGCTGATAGTCCGGGTGCTGGATGTGGTGTTTCCCAGCCTCACCTGCTGCGTCCTGTCAGTCAGGAAGTTAGTGATCCACTGACAGGTGGAGGCTGCACAGTGAGCTGGGAGAGTTTGGGTTGAAGTATCTCTGGGATGATGGTGTTGAACGCTGAGCTGAAGTCCACAAACAGAACCCTTGCGTATGTCCCTGGGGAGTCGAGGTGTTGCAGCATGTAGTGCAGTCCCATGTTGACTGCATCATCCACCGACCTGTTTACACGGTAGGCAAACTGCAGGGGGTCCAGCAGGGGTCCTGTGATGTCCTTCAGATGGGTCAACACCAGTTTCTCAAAGGATTTCATGACCATAGATGTCAGGGCGACGGGCCTGTAGTCATTTAATCCTGTGATGGAGGATTTCTTGGGGACCGGGATGATCATGGAGCGTTTGAAGCAGGAGGGGATTTCACACAGCTCCAGTGATCGGTTGAAGATCTGTGTGAAGATGGGGGCCAGCTGGTCAGCAGACTTTCAGGCACGAGGGGGACACACCGTCTGGGCCCGGTGCCTTTCTGATCTTCTGTCTGTGAAAGAGCTGACTCATGCTACATCCACACTACTCCGTTTCTATTTGGAAGCAGATTTTTCAAATAGAAACGATCTCCGTCCACACAGGCGTTTCGGCATCATTTTCGAATTGATCTGCATCCACATGGCAGCCTTCGAAGATGGACAGCAGTGACCATTAACGTACACTGGGCATGCGCGTGACGGTGTAAACAGGAAGTGGATTGGTTGCTTAGTTTAAAAAAATACGACAGAGTAATAAAGTAGTCTTTAATAATGAAAGGTTGTATTTGATACTTAAGATCTTCCTCTAAAATATTCCTCTATAAACTCAAACAGACACAGTTCGTGGAAAGTTTTAGAAGTTTTATTTTTCAGACTTAGTTACAGCACTGCGGGTCTTTCTCTCTTGCTCTCTCTCACATCAAATTTACTTTAACATCAACACTTACACACAAAGGTTTACTAGATTATGGTCCATAAATGTGGTCAACACACGTCTCTCACTCTATTCTGCTCCTGCTTCGTGCAGGAAAGCTTAGCAGATCGCTAACAGTAGATCCGTGAAATAAAGACCATGGAATCTGTAGAAGAGTTTCAGGACTTTAGTGTGAATCTTTCTTATTTGTAAAACTGTGGAAACACAATATGAAATATGGCTTTACAAACTGTCCATATACACATACATGAATACAAAACAACAGTCCAGCTTATATGTAAGAGCCATTTTGTTGTTTTTGTTTTGTACAACCTCCCACCACATGGGGGCGTAGTGACGGTGTGAATCAGGCCCCAGGTAATATAATCAGTGGGGTCATTGGACACAGGTTGTTGCTAATAGGTAGAAGCAAACAGTTTTTGACCGTGCAGATTTAACGAATGCAAATGTTATGATTTATTGGTATGAGGAGAAAATGGATAACTGAAGACAAAGTGGTGAACTCTGATTATGTGAGGAATAAAATGCCTATATTCGAAACTGGACTTTGTTATTTATGGCACGCGTCAGAACAAGCATTACAGCAACCGTAGTGACTTTTTTATTGGGAAGCAATGGTCACTACAATATAGCCATCATGTAAACATGTCCGACTAGCTTGCTTCTAAGCTAATTTTAACATTACCGCCAATGGAGAAATGCTAACCGCGATTAGCATTTAATACAACACAAATGGTATACTAAAAGAGCGAATAGAATATATCTACGTACATCTTTTCATGCTTCACAAAGAAATACTTACAAACTAAGGTCTCTCAAGGCTACCAAACGGAAGAAGTAAAACGTTAGTGCAGCGTGTCTTCTCATTAGAATCTAAAAACAACGAGGCACTAACTACGGCAAGAGAGGAGGGATAAATACGAGCATGAAAATGCAATGACATTCTACCACACAGAAATGTGCGGGCAGAACGAACACGTTTCCTCGGTGTTGTCTGTTCTCACTCGTAGCTTTGAATAGCATTTACCGCTAACTGTGGCTTCAGACGGCCGCTCCATAGGGCTGATGATGCCGCTGGTCACGCCGCTCGCTAATCGCTCCAATAACAGCTGCTTCCTCCACAGAAATGCAGACTTTTACTGCACAACAGCTGCTAGTACAGCCACAAAGCAAGCAAGCAAAGCCAGTTTGTTTTCTTCCGGGTACGGGTCACGTGATAGTGAGTGTGACGAATCAGGGAAGGATACGTCATGGCTGCTAAGAACCAATCAAGTAGCGAACACGGGTCTGGGCGTCATTTTTGCTAAACACATCCGTTTCCGGCCCTCCACACGCAAACGCAACCCCAGAGTTTTCAAACTCCTCCAACCTCGGGAGTGTTTTCAAACTCCTTCGCTTAGGGTGCTCCAAAACTCCGGCGTAGTGTGGCTGCTCAGTGTAAACGTAGCAAAACATATGTTTCCAAACGTAAACAGAGTAGTGTGGACATGGCCTCATCGCATCCTCCTCGCAGAACCTCAGTGCCGGTGGGGGGTCGGTTGAGAGAGGTGAGAAGGAGGCAGGCAGTGTAGATGTTTTGTTTGATGGTGGGGGGTGTGAGAGTGGGCTTATCAAACCTGCAGTAGAAGACATTCAGGTCGTCAGCCAGTTGGTGATTGTCCTCAGTGGGGGGGGGATGGTCTCCTGTAGTTGATGAGTACATCCAGGCCTCTCCAAACTGACGAGGGGTCGTTGGCTGAAAACGTTTTTTCCAGTTTTTCAGTGTAGCTCCTCTTAGCTACCCTGATCTCCCTCGTCAGTGTGTTCCTGGTCTGGTTGTACAGGATCCTGTCCCCACTTCTGTAGGCCTCCTCCTTGGCCCGACGAAGGTGCCTGAGTCTTGCAGTAAACCAGGTTTATTGTTGTTATATGTGCAGATGGTTTTAGTCGGCACACACATGTCCTCACAAAGACTGAAGTATGATGTCACAGTGTGAGTGAACTCATCCAGGTCTGTAGCAGCAGCCTCACAAACACTCCAATCAGTGCAGACAAAGCAGGACTGTAGCTCCAGCTTTGCCTCGTTAGTCCATCTCCTCACAGTCTTCACCACAGGCTTTGCAGATTTTAATTTCTGCCTGTAGGTCGGGAGAAGATGAACCAGACAGTGATCAGAGAGTCCCAGAGCTGCACGAGTGACAGAGTGATATGCATCCTTTATACAGTGGAGCAGTGGTCCAGTGTGTTTTTGTCCCTGGTGCTACACTTAATATGTTGTCTGTATTTTGGCAGTTCTTTGCTGAGGTTTGCTCTGTTGAAGTCCCCAAGAACAATGAGCAGGGAGTCTGGGTGTTTGTGCTCCGTGTTGTTGATCTGCTCAGCGAGGTGTTGAGGACCTCACTCACACAGGCCTGAGGATGTAAACACCGACCAGAATGAACGAGGAAAACACCCGCGGTGAATAAAATGGTTTACAGTCTATGAAAAGTGTTTCCAGGTGAGGGCTGCATGATTCCTTTAACACTGTGACATCTGTACACCAACCTTCATTAATGTAGAAGCAGATTCCGCCTCCCCTCGTTTTTCCCGACAGAGCCGTTACGCGGTCCGCTCGGAGGAGTTGGAAGCCCGGCAGATGTAGTGCGCTGTCCGGGATGTGCTCACCGAGCCAGGTTTCAGTGAAGCACAGGGCGGCGGATCTGCTAAAGTCCGTGTTTAGTTTGTTGAGGAGCAGCAGCTCATCCATCTTGTTGGCCAGAGAGCGGACATTCGCCAGGTGAATTGACGGGAGCGTAGTTCTGAATCCCCGTCGACGCAGATTAACGAGCGCTCCTGCTCGCTTCCCTCGTCGCCATCTCCGATAAATTCCGAGTAGCGCTGCTGCTCCCCCAACTAAAATCGGATGATTCTTCCACAAGAGAAGTGGACCTAAAACCGAAACCTTTGACAGAGAACGTGTGACAGAACGATTGCTGTTGGTTGCCACGATGACTAGTTCCTTGAGGTTAAAGGTTTTTATGAAACATCAAAGTCTCAGAGAAGATTTAAACTGTTTGTTTCTTTCTTTCAGAGTTTCATCTCTCTGATGGACATCTTAAGCAGGACGACCTAGACCAACTGCAGGACCCTCTGCCCAGCACTTCCTCCAGACCAGACAGTGTTTCTGAACCAGACCGCCAACCGGACTCTCCGGACTATCTGGCCGGCAAGGAGGAAGAGGACGAGAGTGACGAAGAGGCGCCCCCTCACTGCTGCAGAGTGTGCGGGAAGTCATTCAACAGAAAAGGCTTTTTGATGAAACACGTGGAGAAACACTTGAAGGAGGCGGAGTGTGTTTGCGGTCTGTGTGGGGAGCGTTCGGAGTCCACCGACGGTCTGAGGCTGCACCTCCAAACGCACCGCGACAGCAGCAGGACCTGCCACTTCTGCAGCAAGAAGTTCCCCTCCATCCGCGCACAGGAGACGCACCTGAGGCTGCACACCGGAGAGAAACCATTTAGCTGCCACATCTGCGGAAAAGGCTTCAACCAGAAGGGTAACATGGTGACACACATGAGGATCCACACAGCGGAGAAGCCGTTCAGGTGCACTTTGTGTCACAAAGAGTTCAGCCACACCGGCTCTCTGGAGCGACACATGAAGGTCCACGACGGACAGACACCGTTCAGCTGCAAAGTCTGCGGCAAAAGCTTCAACAAGAGTGCTGAGCTGAGGCAACACGTACGGAGCCACGAGTCCACCGAAGCGCCCGCCGCCAGGAGCAGACGCAGGAAACCGAGTCTGACTCCTTCTCACTGCTGCAAGGTCTGCGGGAACGCCTTTCACAATAAAGGTAACTTTGTGCGGCACGCAGAGACTCATTTAAACGATCCCGAATGTCGTTGTGGCGTCTGTGGAGAGCAGTCAGAGTCCTCAGAGAGTCTGCAGATTCACATCCAGAGCCATAGAGAAACCAACAGGATGTGTGACATCTGCGGGATCAGCTTCAGGGACATGGAGATCCACATGAGGACACACACCGGCCAGAAACCCTTCAGCTGCAAAGACTGCGGAAAAGACTTCCCCAGGAAGGGCTCTCTGGAGAGACACATGAAGCTGCACGCCGGCGAGAGGCCGTACATCTGCGAGTTCTGCGGGAAGACTTTCATTGAAAACACCGTCCTGAAGAGACACATCAAGAGCCACACGGGAGGGAAGCCCAGGATTTACTCCTGTGACATCTGCAGCAAAACATTCACCATGAGCCAGCATCTGGACGTGCACAAGAGGATCCACACTGGGGAAAAACCGTACACCTGCAGGGTCTGCGGGAAGAACTTCCGGCAGATCGGCAACCTGGACTCCCACATGAGGATCCACACTGGCGAGAAGGCGTTCATCTGCAGCCTCTGCGGGAAGAGGTTTCGCCAGAAGATTTCTCTGGAGACGCACGAGAGGTTCCACAAGAAGGAGAAACCGTTCAGCTGCCAGCTGTGCAGCAAAGGCTTTGTCCAGAAGATCGACCTGAAGAGACACATGCTGACGCACACGGGTGAGAAACCCTACAGCTGTAGCGTCTGTGGGAAGAGCTACCAGGAGAAACGCTCGGTGGTCTCTCACATGAAGATCCACGCCGGAGAACGAGCCGTAAGGGTCTCCGAGGGGACGCCGAACCTGAACCGCCAGGAAGGAGTTCACACCAACTTCATCCAGCTGTGACCTCCGTCCAGCTGCATGTATACACACATACATATATACTAGATTAAAATATATCTAAGTTTAAACCTCTTCAATCAATATTTACTGTTTTCAAGAATACAATAATTCAACACGATGTCATGTGACTCTGAGGACGTTTGAATAATTTCACATGTAAATAAAACATCTGGAGAGAAGACAGTATCAGTATTCAATATGTCAATATGTCAATATAACAGCTGGTTCATAACGTTTATTTTGTGGTTTATGAATAAAGTTTTATTCTGTCTGTTAATGTGAAGACTTTTAAATTGAAGCTGAGTCAGGATTTCTTCTTTCAGTTACCCAATATTCAAAGTAAACATTTATTATTAGATTATATATAATTTATAATTAATACAGTTCAATTTGATAATAAATATTGTTGAGATATTATTCAATATAACTTCATTTATTTGAATTGACAGTCAGTTGTTGACATACAGACGTTAAGGCTGTTGGCTAATTCAATAATAGTTGGAATGCTTTTAAGCATTCCAACTATTATTATCCTGTTTCTTTATTCCACTTTTTATTATATTTCTTCCGTCCCCTTCATTTTTTAAGCTACAGAAACCATTCAACTATCAAAATCTTTAATGACATTTATGCTATGACTTTTCATAGTTGTATCTCTTATGCTTTTTGAATTATTAAGCTTTTTGCAATTTTTCCTTTGAATGGGATTTCAATGGAGAATATTTTCAAATCCTCTTAAACTTTTTCAACTTTCAAATCCTTCTACTTCCTCATACTTTCAGCTACAGACACCATTTCAACATTAAAATGTTGAGAAAACCCTGATCTATTGCCACATTATTCAGCTTTTTGATATCTTTTACACTTTTTGAACTGCAGCAATGTAACTTTTTTTGATTTTTTTCAGTCCTTTTCTGACTTTATAATGGGTGTGTATTGCGCAGCTTAGAGTGCGTGATGTCATCGCTAGAGTGAAGAGCAGCTTCAGAATCTTATGAAGAAAATATTTGTCTTTTTCCACTGACTCCACAATCTTCACTCTTGATGAATAATTTCTGGATGTAAAAGTAGCTAATCTTGTCCTTGTCGTAGACAAATGACTGTGGAATCCCACCGACTTACACATTTGGCTCAAGGAGCTGCAGAGCGACATGAACTCCAACCAACTGCTCCATTAGACTCAATGTTAAATCTGACCACTCATTTCTCAAAGAAAGCAGACGGTACCAGTTTTGTATATTGCGCTGGAGCTCACATTTTTAACACCACAAACATAAAAAACACATCTCCGCGTTTGCCAGAGTCTTATCTCTCTCACGGTATCCATATTTTATTGATTAGTGTCATGGTTTTGGTATAAAGGGCATATGTTTGACAGGTAGTTTTGTTGAAAATCACTGTTCACTCTAATCTCTCTTAACTAGCCTCTAACACACAGGTGCTCCAATCACCAACATGCACCCAAGCACCCAGGTGTTTATATGAGCTCATTAGTGATGTTGATAAACACACAGAGGCACTGAGACACACATACACACACATGATTTAGAGATATACGTGATGCAGCTCAGCCAATCAAATATGGGTATTCTGATAAGTTTCCTGATTCGAGTGACATTTACACACACCGCGACACAAGAGAGAGAGACGAGGAAAGACATGGCAGAGCAGGACAATAGTCATGTAAGCTGTAAATGATAAAACAGGACAATCTCCAAATGAGAAAGTTTGCCAGAGAGATCTCTCTCTCTCATAGTCATTCAGGTCTTAGTGATTTTAAGAGGACTTTCCCCCCCACCCCATTTCAAAATATAAGCCCCAAAGAGTGAATTCTAACTGAAATGCTTGTGATGAAGCCTGTCATTTAATAACCTCTGTTTATGTGTGTCAAACATTAAGATTATGTCTCCTCTTCCCCTCTCTCCCCCACCCAGTCCCACCCTTTCAAAATAAAAGCCTCATGGATTAACTGTATTTAAACGTTAAGCTCAAAATTTGGCTTTTTTTGTTGAAATGATGAATGCTCTTGCTAATACTGCGACAACTACTACTACTGCTGCTAATATTTCTAGTATTACTACTACTACTACTGCTACTACTACTACTACTACTTTTAATGTTGCTACTATTACTACTGCTACTGCTATTACTGCTACCATCAATATTATTACTACCACTACTGCTATTACTACCACTACTACTATTACTTATACTACAACTGCTACTACTACTACTGCTATTCCTGCTACTACCAGTAGCAGGAATAGTTCA
Source organism: Anarrhichthys ocellatus (assembly GCF_004355925.1). Classification (NCBI taxonomy): domain Eukaryota; kingdom Metazoa; phylum Chordata; class Actinopteri; order Perciformes; family Anarhichadidae; genus Anarrhichthys; species Anarrhichthys ocellatus. The sequence continues at coordinate 434 of NW_022280596.1, read as the reverse complement.
ACTATTTCTTCCGTCCCCCTTTTTTTGAAACTCTTCTGCTACTTCATATTTTAAGCTACAGAAACCATTCAACTACTAAAATGTTCAGCTCTTTAAGGACATTAAATGCTATGACTTTTCTATTTAAAATTTCTAACCTTTAAAGTTTTTGAATTATTAAACTTTTTGCAACTTGTTTTTGAAAGGGATGTCTACGGAGAAAATTTACAAATCCTCTTAAACTTTTTCAACTTTCAAATCCTTCTACCTCCTCATACTTTCAGCTACAGGCACCATTTCAACTTTAAATGTATGTATATGTATACGTATGTATATGTATACATGTATACGTGTGTATATGTATACATATGTATATGTGTATATGTATACGCAGTGGTGTATAGTAACGAAGTAGAAATACTTCGTTACTGTACTTAAGTCATTTTTTTTTGGAT
>NW_022280595.1:23085-24666 GCF_004355925.1 Anarrhichthys ocellatus | reverse complement strand
CACACACACACACACACACACACACACACACACACACACACACACACTCACACACACACAAACACTAGCAGAAACATTAGCTCAGACCTCAGTCATATTTCGATGTTTTCCATGGTGTTAAGAGTCCAAGAATGTGGTCTAAAACCCAAAGGACTGTTGGAAACGATGGTTATCCCTTTTGGCTGGCAAACGCAGGGTGATTGGTTAGTGTGAGGGTCAGCTGACATAACTACAGGCATATGTATCTATGGTGATGACTTGGGGGTGAAGTTGGGTCTAACAATGCTGTGTGTTTCACCTTAAAGGTGATTCACACCAGTATCACAGCATCATGGGTTATGTGTCATTTAACGCCTGTAGCACGCATCTGATGCGCCACACGGACAGAAGAAGAAAGAGTGAAGGTACAGTAGCTGGGATGGAACAAAAAGATAAGTGCTACGCTGCACTCACATGGAATCAGGAAACACCCGCTGGACGGCACAGGAAAAAGAAAACCCCAAAAACTGTTTGCAGAATGTCAGGACGGCAAAACAAAACACACCATATGTTGCTCTGATGGTGGAATAGAATATATCATATTCAATTATGTTGTGTCTACTACTTCATGTAATTATTCTACTAATGCATATAGCTATAAAAGGCAACTTTGTCTTAATATTCTATCGCAAACTCTAACAACGTTCTCCCTGAGTGAGGGAGATATAACATCTGGTTGTATATTCTGTTGAGGAGGAGAGTAAAAAACTTCAAATAGTTTAACTTTGGACAGCTTTTCTATGCAAGCCTCGCCTAATTTTACCGTCCTGCTCTCGTCCGCTTAAATAATATCCGTGTGCTGTCTACCGTCTGCTTGATTCCATTGTTAATGCAGCATTCGTGTCAGAAATGAGGCCTGCGTGGGATTGGGTTGGAGTACAATCAGGTGTGCAGTTGCAGCACGAGGAAGAATAACAACAAAAATATTCTTTGTTAAAAAACACAGTCTTGTTTCGTCCTTGATGGTGATTCTAACTTGAGTGTTTTTGTGCCAGCGTAGCTTTATTCTGGGCTTCCTATCATCTGACAACCATGTGGGACATAAAGTCAAGAACACGTTACATGACAAACGTTACACGTCACGTCTTCTGGATGTCATTCTGACTCCGGTTTATGCTATTAGGGATAACTCAAACATATCGGCATTCATAAAAGTTGTAGTGGGAAGAATATTTTTTGGGTTCCCTCTGATAGTCGACTAGGTGGTGAAAGATTTTGTTAGCGTAGCTTTTTTCAAAGTAGCTTTAACTCCCAACAATGACTACAAGAGTAAACATCCCATCCTTCTACTTCAGATGCAATAAATTCACCCAATGTGACCAAATGAATTCCTGCTGCTTACTAAAGCCTTTTACAAATACATCTTTTTCACACTCACAAGAGGACTTGTGTGACTTGAGAGCTAAATATACAAACACTGAGATCTAGACTCACCAAAGTCGAACCTCTGTGTTATTCAAACATCATTTAGCTTCATGATTACTGAATCCACCGTCTGCTATCACACACACACACACACACACACACACACACACACACACA
>NW_022280595.1:0-3085 GCF_004355925.1 Anarrhichthys ocellatus | reverse complement strand
GTGTGTGTGTGTGTGTGTGAGCAGGATGACTAACATCTTATAGAATTAAAAAGGCTGAACTCTCAGCAGCACAGATGGCTCAGTGAGCAAACTAGACGAATAAGAAACAGCTAATTCCACTCGATTTGTGCCTGGAATTCGTCCTAAATGTTACGACAGTTTCATCCCAAAAATATACAAGAAGAAGCCGTCAGATTGCTGCCTGTGTGTGTGTGTGTGTGTGTGTGTGTGTGTGTGTGTGTGTGTGCGTCTGTTACTGTAGCTCGTACTGTACACCTGCATGTTAAAAAAAAAAAGGTTCCTGTTCCATTTCCTGCTGCTGTTTTTGCAACTGATTTGCATCCGTCTTCCTTTCTCTCTGCTGCAAATGTTCTTCTCTATTGACTCCGGAGCACACACACACGGAAGAAAAATATTCATTGAAAAGAGACGAAAGAGACGGAAAAACGTGGCCAAAGGTATGCGGACACCTCAGCTCTAGATGGTGGACTTTTAATCTGCTGCCATAACGGACTCCGGTCTTCTGGAGAGGCTTTCGGTAAGATGTCCGGAGCCACAAGAGAATTACTGAGGGCCTGCACTTCACCCTCAAAATGACCATTTCTATATTAATTACTCAGCTCGTGTTCCCCTGAATTCCCGTAGAAAACATGATTTTTCTCTCGTGGCTCCATGGCGAACAGAGAATCAAAAAACAGAGAAAAAGTCTTGATGAATGAACGTAAACGGAGAACTCGCAGTATAATCCAACTCTCATTTATCCAGTCCTACGCTCACCTTACTGCCTAAAACACTTCTGAATAAACTCTCTCACACTCTGACGGTTTGCCGAACAAAGAGTTTTTAAAACGCAGCGCACCTTTACTTCAAGTACAAGACGTTTCTCTGTCTTTTTATTCTCCTTTCACCGTGGAGGCGTGAAATGATTGTTTCCACGATTTTGCTTCTCACAATGCCTGAAAGTCGTCCCGGTGAAGTGGCCTTCGTGGATCGGTCCTCACAAGGACACAGCACACACACACACACACACACACACACACACACACACACACACGCACACACACACACACACATATGCACCAGCTCAGAATTGAAGGTAACACAGGTGAGATAAACAAAAGTGTCCGATCAAACCTCATCTTGTAAGTGTGATCCTACATGAGTTAAAACATGTGTAGTACTGTGTGTGTGTGTGTGTGTGTGTTTCTAACGAGACATAACATGCCACTGGTATATGACACCCGAGTGCAGCTAAATACCCCCCCCCCCATCACACCTGGAGGCGGGGGGTCCTGACAACCCGTCTCTGTGGAAACAAGATGGATGTTTAGTCATTACAGCGATACGTCTCGGCTGCTTTTAATGCTGCAGCTTTCATTAAGATCACACTGATTGTTTCTCAAGAAATAAATGGAAAGGAAGAGACAAGATGGAGGGAGAGAGGTGGAGGTATAAAGAAAACACGGAGGGTGAATGAGATTAAGAATGTGACGGAGGGTGGGGGGGGACAAGAAGGCTCACAGTGAATGAAACAAAGGGAGAGACCATGTGCAGAGGTCAGGTGCACTTCAGCTTCCAGGAAACGGAAAACAAAACAATTCATTCATCTCGCATCGATGCGCGTGTTTCACTTCACGAGAGCTCGAGCTGATTAAAGATTCATTCTTCCTGCTGCTGCTGTCAGACCGACGCTGGTCTCCATCAACTCCTGCAGACGGACTGGTTAAGTATGGAGACGCTGCAGTTTGTGTTTAAAGTTACATTTACAATCAAACCTGCACTGGTTGTTTGTTTAGGCTCCACAAACAAGTTTACGTGACAAATAAGGATTATTTATTATTATTGTCTTTAAATGACCGTACCGTCAGAGACTTCCTGTCATCATCTCCTTTCACAATAAAGTACTCATTTAGCTTAAGCCCTAAGCTAAATGAAGCTAACAGTGGAACTTAACTCTTGATATCATGTCAGACACTATGGGGTGGGGGAAAAATCGATACAGCATAGTATCGCGATATTGTATCGATACACGGACGCCAGGTATCGATATTTTATTATATAAACTATTTTAAAAAAAAGAAAAGAAAAAAAAAGAATTTACTAGAAAAATCACATCAATTGCTTTTTCAGTCCACTAGATGGTGCTGAGTTGTTTTCTGGTGAGGTCAGCAAAGGTCCCGGGTCAGCGTGACTGGTAGGAAGTTGGTCAAAACAAAGAGAGACATCTGGCCTCACAACGGCTTAAATCTGCCAACAGTAGCCAGGCTCATGGGGAGAGTGCAGCGCATAACGGTCTCTCTGCCCTCGACGTCCACGCATCGCAAGTTATATAACTCTAATATCCTACTTATATAAGTTATAGTTCATATACTGAGTGCACACGTTTGCATTTAGTTAAGTTGGACTATGTAGTAATACATTCAGTTTGTCAGGTTCATGCAACATTTATGACATTGTTGGTCAGTCTGTCTGCTTGACAATCATATTCTGCTGCAATAAAAATGATTGAAGTGAGATGAACAGACTGAAAACTTTATCTCATTAGATAAAACATGTTGACACAGTTTTCCTTTGGAGACATAATTTGAAGTTGAAAAAAGTAATAAATCGCAATATAGGCCTATGGTATCGCAATACTCAGAATATCGCAGTAGCGTGATAATATCGCAGTATCGTGATAATATCGCAGTATCGTGATAATATCGCAGTATCGTGATAATATCGTATCGCGGGATCTCTGGTGATTCCCACCCCTACCAGACATCAGGCTGCTCTCAAACTCTGTACCTACAAAAAGTAATGCAATATAATTCGTACATAACTCGAGGATACGTCGTGGGAGAAACATTCCCGGTGGATTAATTCGATGCATGATAACAATAAAATACACGTGAATAAATGCTAATAAATATTTTTGAAGACACACACAAAGAACAAACAGACGTCCACTCACAGGTTCGTACACAACGCACACACACACATTCACTATATGTTCCCATTTACTCCTGCAGGCTTTACTACTGTTCTGCCTGTGAGGTCACACACACACACACACACACACACACACACACACACACACACACAC
>NW_022280594.1:11329-24682 GCF_004355925.1 Anarrhichthys ocellatus | reverse complement strand
ACACACATATATATATACACACATATACACACATATATACATACATATATACATACACATATATTATCCAGAAAGAAAAGACAGTGATAAGCAGAAATTCATAAAAACAAACAAAATTTAATTGATATTATTTTAGCGTATTTGTTGAGTTTTACTTGTAACAGTGAATATTTAATCAGAAGTGTCATGTGACCACTTTAAAGGCTCATTAAAGAACAAACTGGTTTGTAAATTGTATTTATTTATTTTCCAACAAATGAAAAATATAATCTATAACATTATAAAAAGCATTAATGTGCATATTTTACACATTTACAGACCATTTCAGCAACATAATTGGAACTAAGTAGTGGTTACAACCAATCAGAGAGCAGTGTTTCAGTAGGCGGGCTTGTATCAGGTGACATCATTAGTTCCATTTTCAGTGGTTGAAACATCTGAAAGAACAAAGAGGCTCATGGGTAGTGTAGTATTTAAACTGACTGAGCTTCAGGACCAAAGGAAGCATCAACATGTATGAGCTCTGATTGGTTTAACCCCCCCCCCCCCATCATCATTAACATCTCCGAACCAGACTCCACTAAAGAAACGGCCCGTTTCATCTCTGACGTTCACGCGTAGCCGCACTTGTGCAGCTTCAGGTTGCGCTGGTCTGAGTACCTCTTCCCACACTTGTCACAGATGAACTGCTTGCCTCCGGCGTGGACGTGTCTCTTGTGCGTCCTCAGGTGGCTTCCCTGGCTGAAGGTCTTCCCGCAGACGTCGCAGGCGTACGGTTTCTCTCCAGTGTGGACCCGCAGGTGCAGCTTCAGGCTGTTGGCGTTGTTGAACTTCTTGTCGCAGAAGCTGCAGCCGAACGGCCGCTCCGTGGAGTGTGTGCGTCCGTGAGAGATCAGGCTGCTCTGCTGGCTGAACGTCTTGCCGCACTCCCGGCAGCCGAAGGGGCGCTCGCCGGTGTGGATCCTCCGGTGGATCTTCAGGTTCACCGACTGGCGGAAGGTTTTCCCGCAGAGGTCGCAGCCGAAGGGCCTCAGGCCGCTGTGGATCCTCTGGTGGTTCTTGAGGTTGACGGAGTGCCGGAAGCTTTTGGAGCATTGATCGCACTTGAAGGGCTTCTGCCCGGTGTGGATGAGCTCGTGCGTCTTCAGCGTGACGGCGCGGGTGAAGCCTTTACCGCAGGCGGTGCACACGTAGATCTTGTTGCTGGTGTGCGTGTGCGCGTGGCGCTGCAGGTTCTGCAGCAAGTTGAAGCGGTGGCCGCAGACGTCACAGCCGTATGGTTTCTCCCCCGTGTGGACGATGGCGTGCGTCTTCAGCTGCGTCTGCTTAGAGAAACGCTTACCGCACTGCGGACACACGTGCGGCCGCTCGCCGCCGTGCGTCCGCTCGCCGCCGTGTGTCCTCTCGTGGCTCCTCAGACTCTGTCGCTGACGGAACGCTCGGCCACAGATGGAGCAGCAGAACGGTTTCTCTCCCGTGTGGACGCGCCGGTGAACCTTCAGGCTGCTCTGAGACGTGAACGATTTACCGCACGCCGTACAAGAGAAGTACTTCCAGGTCATGCTCTGAAGGACGAACTCTGGAGGGCCGGAGACCCTCTGCTGGAGGTCAGAGGTTACCGGCTCGGCGGCTTCAACTCGAGCTCCTGGAAGGAAAACACAAAGATGACAGTTAATTAATCAGAGACATATTTATGGGACGATTGATTTCCTGTTTCTAACTATGAGAGCAGCATGTTTTGATCAGGTACTCACTCTCAGCGATGGCTCCCAGGTCGATGTTGCCGTGTTCGTCTTTGATCGTCACCGCCGGGACAAACGGGTTCTCAGTTCCCTCGTTCTGCGGTTTGGTCTGCAGACACACAAATGAACAGACGTCACAGTCAGGTCAGTGAACGCACCGCTGGTGAACAGGTGAGTCAGTCTTACCTGAGTGGATCTGTGAGTGTCGGAGTGTTTGACCTCTGTGACGGACAAATCAGACGTTAGAACAGAGTTTGAAACATCCTGTTATGTATTTAGTATTTTTAGCTAGTTAGCTAGCATGCTAAGTCCCCCTTGATTTAATGCTACAGTTACAGAACATAAAAAACTCCAATGAAGAGCTGGACGTCTACGTTACTTAGCTGATCGCTAATGCTAATGCTAATGACTAGCATGTTGAGGGTTTGGTAAATGAGCTGTTATTGTGACATAAACAGTTGTGTATTTCAGTGATAAGTGTAAGCTAGCGATTAGCATTAGCGATTGATGAGGTATTGATCAGGTACTCACTCTCAGCAATGGCTCCCAGGTCCATGTTGCCGTGTTCGTCTTTACTGGTCACCAACAGGTTTTCTGTTCCCTCGTTCTTTGGTTTGGTCTGAAGTCACACAACGAACAGGGACGGGACGGTCAGTGAACGCACCACTGATGAGCAGGTGAGTCAACAGGTGAGTCTTACCTGAGTGGATCTGTGAGTGTTGGACATCTCCAGTCGGACTCCGTACGAGTGCTCCACCTCTGTGACAGACAGATCACAGGTATGGTTAGTATGACATCATCATGTGGGACCTTCCTGATTGGTTGGATTGTGGAGGCGTGGCCTGCGTACCAACACATGTGTTGTTGAGGATGTTGAGGATGCTGGTCTGAGGTCTCCTGACCCCCCTCACAGACGGAGGCTCCACCAGCAGTCTGGCTTCATCCACCACGTTCATGATCTTACCCAAAGCCTCGTTACCCAGAACCTCCATGAGGGACGCAAACTGCACCTGACGAGTCAACGGTCACAAGGACAACACCACCACCACCACCAGTCAGCTCAAAGACAACAACAGCACCAGTCAGCTCTTCATACAGCGATTTATTCATAAGGGACAACAACTGTTCACCATTTACAATGGGTCCAATCTTATTTCCTCCTGTCTGTATGTCTCGAGTCTCACGTCTCTTACGTGTCTCGAGTCTTTTCTAGTTTCTTTGTGTTCATTAATATTAATCTTGTTTGTCTGTTGTGTTCAATCTGAACTTCACTGAAAATAAAACAAGTCAAACATAATAATGAAACATAACCCTCAGCTGTAACAGAACCCCCTCCCCCCCTCCTCACCATCTTCTCCTGGCTGTGGGTCTTCAGTCTGTTCCCCTGACGAGGCCCTTCTCCGGTCCGGACCACCTGGAGGTCACCAGGGTTAGGGTCTAACCCCCCTCCGTCCTCCTCCAGCTTCTGCAGCTCCGCCACCGCAGCGTGGACCAGCGCCTCCATGATGACGGACAGCTGTGTGTGCAGACCGGTGGAGGAGCTCATTCTGTCGGATGGCAGATGCTAACTGTTTAGCAGCATCAGCTGAGCTCGGTTGTTTCTGGTTTGTTTTTAAACGTGTTACATTGAATCCAAAAAGCGACGCTTTAGGAGAAATAAGTCCGACATTAAAGTTAGTTCACTAACAGACCGGAGGAGACGTGAAGACACCGGAAGTGTTTCTCTTCTTCTTCGTGTACATTATAGTAGTGTCACGAACTTCCAGCTAGGTTCTTCTTCGTTGGTGTTTATTCGCCATCTACTGGACTGGAGATGTTCCTGCTATGTTCATGTTTTTAAGAGCTTTTGAATGCAACTTATTCAATAATACTCAAGTACTCTGATCTGTTACTGCAGTAAAAGTACTGTGTGTACCTCAGTGTGGAAATATTCTGTTACAAGTTAAAAGTAAAAGTCCTTCATTCAAAGTATAACTAAAGTAAAAGTATCAGCATCAAAATGTACTTAAAGTACTAAAAGTACTCATTCTGCAGAATAAGATATATTATAATAAGTCCTGCTCTAAAAGGAGAGCATGCTACTTAACTGTAGAGCGACTGTGGCCAAGTGGAGAGCAGGACCGTCATTCAGAGTCGGGGGTTCGATCCTCGGCTCTGCTAGTCGCATGTCGATGTGTCCTTGAGCAAGACACTTAACCCCTAAATGGCTCCCGTAGCTGTGCCTATGGTGTAAGTTGCTTTGGATAAAAGCGTCTGTTGAATGACTGTAATGTGACGAGTCACAGAGCAAACACTCCACCAGTGGAGACACATTATTCTCAGGTTCATACACATTTAGACAAAAACTTGTTTTATATTAATATTATCAAGATTTCACTAACTAACCATCAAAGAGACACACAACCACCACAAAGAGACAACCACCACAAACATGATTATATTTTGATACTTTATGAGTCATAATAAGATGCTTTATTGTTATAAATCATAATGAATATGTATAAGTGATATCATAAAGTACTAAGGAGATTATAACACAAGAATGTTCTTAAAGTGCAAGTCCAGTAAAGTCCAGTAGAGGTCACCACCGCACCACAGAAGAAGAGTGTCTCATCTTCCTGATCATCACAAAACATGTGAACCCGTGGAGAGAAAAGAGGTTTGAGACCTGAAGGTGCGTTCAGTCTTTCTCTGTAAAATCAGCAGCAGAGGCTATCGTTTGTGCCTCAACTCGTTTCTTCCTCTGACTCCGACTTCTGCTTCAACAGTAGGAAGAGTCCTTATAAGGGCGTGATGACGTCAGGGCGGTGGGCGGGGCCAAGCTACTATAAAAGCAGCTGTGGCTCTTCTCTCAGCCTTAATCCCATAATGACTGACTCTGATAGCAGGATGCTGCTGCAGCCTCTCTGGACCTTCCTCCTGGGACACTCGTCCCTCATGCACTCACCTGTGTTCCCCGTCCTCTTTTCCCTGTCTGTCTACCTGTCTTGCTGCGCACCCTTCCTGCTGCTGGACCTGCTGTCCTCCAGGTGGGCCCTGGTGCACAGGTACAAGCTGCAGCCTCGAAGCTCTGTCAGCTGGGCCTCGGTGCGGAGCTGCCTGGCTGTGACGCTCTACAACCACGTGGTTTTCATCCTGCCTCTGACCGTGATGCACTGGTACCTGAGACCAGTCCACCTGCCTCAGGAGGCTCCGCCCCTCGCCCGTCTGCTGGCTCAGGTGCTGGTCTGTCTGCTGCTGTTTGACTTCCAGAGCTTCATCTGGCACCTGCTGCACCACCGAGTCCCATGGCTCTACTGCAACTTCCACAAGGTGGGTACCTGAACCAAGACTCACATGTGACAGATAGAAATGTCAATTATTAGAAAAAGATCATTAACAAAGTGTAAAATATTAATAAGAGCAACATTTCCTCAAATTCAAGTTGCTTGGTTGTGATCATTTCTACTTTTCTTTATGAGGACTTTAAACTGAAGACGTTTGGAGAAAGGAATAATAATAATAATAACAACCTTTCCCTCCTCCTCCTCCAGGTGCACCACACCTTCTCCTCCACCTCCTCCCTGACCACGGAGCACTCTGGAGTCTGGGAGACCCTCAGTTTGGGCTTCTTCTCCGCGATGACCCCGTTTCTTCTCAGTTGTCATCCTCTGACGGAGCTGGTCTTCTTCGTGGTGAACATCAGTCTGTCGGTAGAGGATCACTGTGGATACGACCTGCCCTGGTCCTCCCACCGCCTGGTGCCTCTGGGCCTCTACGGCGGGGCCCCACACCACGACCTGCACCACCTCAAGTCCAACTGTAACTACGCCCCCTACTTCACCCACTGGGACCGACTGGCCGGGACCCTGTGCACCCAGGAGGACTGAAGTACTGAAGGAGACTTCCTGCACTGATGGAGACGTTTATGAAACGATGGAGAATTATGGAGACCATGAACTCCTCCGAAAATTTGGTTTCTGAAGTGACTTAAGGATTTTGTGCTGTTCAGAAATCTTCTTTTCCATTAAAAGACTGAAGACACATTTATTTATAACTATTCAGTTATTCACGTTTATATATTAACGTTATTGATCATCTCAGATGTAAATCAGCTTGTTGTTGAGTGATGGATGAGAAGAAAACACTGAAATCCAGAAACTGACATTTGAAGATATTTAGCATCATTCAGTGTAATATTATTTGAATGTGTTTTATGTTACTGTGAGTCTGAGCTGCTTTGAGATGTATTTAAAGTTAAAGATTTTCTTTAATTCATCAGAAAAATGTTCATATTGAACAAATACACAAAATGTTGAAAGATATTCTGTCAACATCCATTTATGGCAACTCATTTATGAATGAGCTGCAGTTTATTGACTCGAGATGATAGAAAGAGAACATTATTCAAATGTTTGAATATTTAAGTCAACAGAACGTTTGGGAGAAAAATGTGACTGAAAATGTAAAAAACTGTTTTTGTTTCTGAACTGAAGTGAATCACTTTGATCTGAGAATAAACTTTATGAACTAAAATAATGTTTCTCTTTGTGTTATAGTCCGTTCATAGTAATTTATACTTGTGTTATAAAGTATAATTATAGTTATAAGCACTCATTAATGTCCATAAGGGTTTATAACAATATTATATAACAATATAAAGAATCTTATAATGACTTGAATTTATATATAAATCGTAGTAGTATCAGTATTATTACTGTAGTATTCATCAGTAGTAGTATCAGTAGTACTGTTTGTAGTATTCATCAGTGAGAGATGAAGCAGCAACAAAAGAGCAGCAGAAGAAGAGGAGTTCACACACACAGCCCGTTTACCAGAAGTCACATGATCACCATGCTGTGATCTGATTGGCTGCAGACAACAAACAGCTCTTCCAGGGTTGGCTCGCTGGCTCAGCAAGCTGAAGTCCAGCTGTTTCTCATGGAGTCTGCTACCAGAAACCCCTGAAGAAAGGAGTCCAGATCACATCCCTCACTGATCTCCTAGTGTGTTAACATTCAGATCACTCAGACCACATCAGGACGTGGTCTAGGACCCTCACTGTGAGGCGTGTTTAACCTGTCTTATGTGGACATAAATCTGTTTACACACACACGCGCACGCGTACACACGCACGCGTATACGTATACACACACACGTACACACGTACATGTATACACACGTACACGTGTACATACATACGTACGTACGTACACGTACACGTACACGTACGTACACGCACACGTGTACATACATACGTACATACATACGTACGTACGCGTACGTACGTACGCACACACGTACGCGTACGTACGTACGCGTACGTACGTACGCGTACGTACGTACACGCACGTACGTACACACGCACGTGTACGTACGTACGCGTACGTACGTACGCGCACGTACGTACACGCACGCGTACGTACGCGTACGTACGTACGCGCACGCGTACGTACACGCACGCGTACGTACGTACGCGCACGTACGTACGCGCACGTACGTACACGCACGCGTACGTACGTACGCGTACGTACGTACACACGTACGTACGTACGTACACACGTACGTACGTACACACACGTACGTACGTACGCACGTGTGTACGTACGTACGTACGTACTCACGTACTCACGTACGTACGTACACACGTACACACGTACACACGTACACACGTACGTACGCACGTACGTACACACACGTACGCACGTACACACACGTACGTACATACACACACGTACGTACATACACGTACACACACGCGTATACACACGTACGTACAGACACACACACACACACACACACCTCTGTGGGACTAATGAAGGATTATTTTATCTGACAAACACTGACTCACCCGACAGGTATTTTCTCCCAGCAGACTCTGCTGTAACTCAACATGACTCATGAATCAGACTTCAACAGGTAAACCAGTGACGATAAGGAGAAACTCAGATCTAGACCCTGGACCTGCAGACGCATGTCTCCTCCTCCACTCTGTATCTGAACTCTCCGACTTGTCGAGACACGAAGACGAAGGTGATGATGATTTGAACTTGACATCCCATAATAACAAAGTGAGAGCAGGAGTTTAGAAAACTGAAGAATGAAGAGCTGAAACCAAATAAAAGAATCAGGAAGTAGAGGTACTACAGTAAGTTACTACAGTGGAGATAGAAGTACTACAGAGGAGGTAGTAGAAGTACTACAGAAACACATGAATAAATGACCTGAGGCTGAAATCAGCAGACCTCTGACCTGTCATGTTTCAAACTCTGTGAGGACATTTAAAAAGATGGGACACTTTTAATAAGTGAGGACATTGTGACATTCCTCATTCTTTAAGTGATTGTGATTCAGATTAAAGTTGCAGTTAGGGAACAAGTCCTCACAAGACTTGAAGTACAGTGTGTGTGTGTGTGTGTGCACACACAGAGTCTTCCACAGAGTCTTCTGTCTCACTTTGTAAATGATTTGTCTGATGATGTCACACGTTATAGGTAAAGGACTTCCTGTCTCGAGTTAAAACAAAGTGAACATGAAAGAGAAGAAATAAAACAGCTCGTCCTGTTTGATGTTTCACATTTTAACCAGAGGCGCCACCTGCTGGTCAACATGTGAAACAGCAGAGAGAAGTGCACCGACACAGGTCCTCCTGTAGGGGGAGCTACAGCTTTATACATAAGACGCATGCAGAGCAACACTCTTCTTCTCTCTGAAGCAAACACGTCAACAATCAGTAATAAACAGCCATCACACTCTGGAGAACGTACAACATGTTATTACGTTCCCCAGAGAACAGAATCTAAAATGTTCCTCAATGTAGTCGAGTAACACAAAGAGAAAAGTCAAGAAGTAAAAAAAAAAAAAACCACATATACTTACCAATAAAACACAATAAAAAACAAAACAGTTTGTACACAAAGAAAGAAACAACATTTATTGTGGGTCAGCACAGAGACTCTGGTGTTAGGATCTATCAGGAGTGCGTTTGGTTATCAGCAAATATGAAAAACTAAATTATTAACATCAATAGAATTATTAATGTCAGTATATTATTATTAGTAACGGGGCTCCACCCTGAGAACAGGAACCAATAACAAACTAAACTGATAATTAATACTCACTCACAATGTCAACAGTCAAAGTGCTGTTACACATTCAGAGTGAAGGTTTGATATCAGCCGTCATCACAATACACAAAGTAGTCACAGAAAGCTGCTCTTTAGAGTAGAACAGTTTATTAAGTTCTAATAATGATTTGTATAGCGAGAAACTACTCAGACAATGGCTGAATGTAATCCAAAACTTGGCCGTGCCACGTGGGACTACAAACAATATGGCGGAGGTAGATAGGACAATCAAAATGGAGGGTAGTCTCAAAGTGACCACACCACACTAGACTACAAAATGGCAATAGAAACTGCATTTACATACACGTGTCTGAGATTGTTAGCTAAGGGGGGGGGGGGGGGAAGTAAAAGAGAAGAAATGAAAACACTCAAAACAAGGCACATCGTCATCGCCGCAGTAAAACATGAAACTGTTACTTTATCACACAGAAACCCGTCTGGTGCACTTCATAGCAGTCGATGTGGTTCTTGAGTTTCTTGGTTAAACTCTGGGCCTGGAGCTTCAAGCTGCGCGGCAGCAGGCAGGGATTCCTTGGAAATTAAGTGAATTCTTCTTCCTTAAGACCGGCAAAATGTCGAAGTTAACAGGAAGAGAACGAGGCATAGAAGTTATCCATTCTCTGCCACACAGTCTATCGTTTCTCCAGCGAAGTTAAGACTCTGACCGAAGGTTTCCTTTTAAAAACAACCACGTTTGTTTTGCCTCCTTGCACCAAGACAGCGCGCGTTGGAGGTGACACTGGGTTTTTATAGATACTGTGACGTCATGCCATAGAACACGAAGAAGCGACTCCAACAGGGAGCGAGCAAAACTAAAAAAAAGAAAAGCAAAGGTACAAACCAGGAGCAAACACGAGAACCAAATGCTGGAACAGACAGCGGAACGAACAAAGACGATCTGACAATCAGAACAGGGAAAGCAGGGGAGTATATATATGTGTGTGTGTGTGCGTGGGGGGTGATGAGAAGATTGAAGGCAGCTGGGTGGAGTGGGCAGGTGAGTAGGATGAGTGCAATCAGGGGACACAGACACATAGGGACACAGAGACATAGAGACACAGACACATAGGGACACAGAGACACAGCCTAAACCGTGACAGACACAGATATAAACTTAACACTCCAAAAGCTAAAATCTAAATCTTCCTCTATGAACTCAAACAGAAAGTTTTAGAAGTTTTATTTGTCAGAATTAACGTTAGTTACAGCGCTGCAGATCTTTATCTCTCTCTCTCTCTCACGTCAAATTTACTTTAAAATCAACACTTACACACAAGTTGACTAGATTATGATCCATAAATGTGGTCAACACACGTCTCTTCTGCTGGTGGCTTAACTATCTGTCCTATTGGAGAGCATTTGTTCCTTTATATTTTATCTGCAGACTTCACAATAGTTGTGCAGAACAAAATAAGCATTAATAAGAAAAGGAAAGTCCTCCGTTTTGTGTCCATCGTCCTCCCTAAAGCCGCTAACCGTGACTTCAGACGTCTCCGTAGGTCTGATAACCGCTGGACACGCCGCTCGCTGATCGCTCCAATAACAGCTGCTTCCCCCGTAATAAAACCGACTTTAACTTTAGCTGCTGGTAAAGACAACAAGGTCAGCACCACCTGTAATCAGTTGTCCAGGTTGAATTAACCTGGTAGTTGATCGGTATTCAATGTTGTTGTTTGTGATCTTCCGGGTAGCGATCACGTGATAGACATGTGACCAATCAGGGAAGGACACGTCATGACTGCTAAGAACCAATCAAGTAGCGATTGCAGGTGTGGGTGTCATCGTTTCCAAACTTATGCGTTGACGAGCGTCCACACGAAAACGCAACCCCGGCGTTTTCAAACGTATCCTTCATCGGGAGCGTTTTCAAACTCCTCCGTTTTCGAAAACGCCGGCGTAGTGATGACGCTCAGTGTGAACGTAGCAAAACATATGAGTTTAAAATGGAAATGGAGCAGTGTGGACGTGGCCTGAGTCAGGACAGAGACATCCTCATTAACATAGAAACCCTTTTTATTGTCATATACATATACATGAAATTTGACCTCTGCATTTGACCCATCCCTGTATATAGGGAGCAGTGGGCTGCTAATGACAGGCACCCAGGGGTTCAAGTGTATTGCTCAGGGACACTTCGACATGTCCCAGTCAAGGATCGAACCGTTGACCCTGCGGTTACCAGACAACCCTCTTAAGCCAGTGAGCCACGGTCAATTGAAATGAGCTCAATCTTTACCAGCTGATAATCTGATGAACACATTAATGAATCAACAGTATCTTTTTATTTAATCTGGTTTATAAGTACTTTAATTATATTTTGATGCTGATACTTTTGTGCTTTTACTTGCAACACTGAAGTATTAGTACTTCTTCCACCTCTGCAGCTCGTGTTGCCATAAAAAGAAACAAAAAAGGGCAGAACACACACACACACACACACACACACACACACATACACACACACACACACACACATACACACATTCCTGAGCTGGTTGTGTGTTGATGTTTGTCGGCCAATCAGAAACAGTTTCAGACGTCCCTTTAAGGAGTCCAGCTGTTTTCCCATTTTCGGTCAAAGTCCAGGCAGTGTGTGTGTGTGTGTGTGTGTGTGTTGTATGAATGGCCCACTTCACCTACACAGTAAAGTAAAACAAGTATAAAACATAAGAATTACAACAATAATAATAATATATTAACAGATAATAGATAATGTAAATTGATATGACCCTTTTCCTTCTTCTCTGCTATAATAACTAATTATACTTAAACTGGGATTAGATCAGATGATGTTCCAGATGTTCTAACTAACATTCTGTTTCTACTGTGATGAAGTTAACTTCATCACAGTAGAACTTCATCTCCAGCTTGTTCTAGGATGATTTTATTGTGAAACTCTTGAAACAGGAAGCTGTTCCTGTTTCAATCTAAGGTTCCATGTTATTTTTAGTTTTCTTCTTCTTCTTCTTCTGTTGCTCAGAGGATCTTTGTCTGTTAGAACGTCTACGAGAACATCTGTTAGTGAAGAACACGTTCTACATTCACTAACTTTACATACATGTGGAGATGTCAGAACAATAAATGAAGTGTATGTTTGTGTTACTTTTCGATATTAAAGTGTAAATAAAGAGCATAAATCAGTGACGGTGGTATGAAGCTGAAGGAGGAGATGAACCCTGTACATCTAAACAAGGACATAGTGAAGGAGGGAGGATAGGAGACCACACCCCCCATGTTTCCTCTCCTTACATGAGAGGAGGAGGAGGAGGAGGCTCCTCTTATTTACTGACCAGCTTCCTTTTTAGGCGTTCCAGCTACAGACCGTCTCCGTCTGTTGTTGTGTTTTAGTTTGTCTCCTCATGTCCTTTAGTAAAGTGGGTGGTGTCTCAAAGGAAGCTTTCTCTTCCTCGTAGTAAAGTTTCCTTTTAAGGAGTCATCATGTCCACTTCTCTAAATACTACATTACCCATGAGCCTCAGTGACCGCTGTGACCGGCTGAATGCTTCATCAGGTTCTGCAAAAAAGTCAAATCTGTAGCTTCGGTCAAAGCTCTGTGATTGGATGTTTGTCGGTGCAATGCACTCTGGGAGTCGTAGTTGACTCTGAGTACTGGTTGGTTCCCAGTAAGTCCAGGTCCAACTGTCTGGAACCAGCTGCTGTTGTTCTGAGTCATATCAACCAATCACAGCTGTGGTTGAAGGCAGGTAATTCGGGTGGATCTGATTGGCTGAAAGTAATCTGAACAAACTAGTCTGATGATGATTTATCTTTTTATTGGTTTAAATAATAATCTGGATTCTTATGAAACAATCAAGTTATTAATCCAACAACAGGACGTCCAGAACCTGTCTGTCTGTCTTTCTGTCTGTCTCTCTCTCTCTGTCTCCCTGTCTCTCTGACTTTATTGATGTATTTAGTTTCACTACTGGTTTGTCCTTTAATGTCCAGTCGTCCCAACACGTCTCTGTGTTTGGTCCTCAGAGGATCCTGGTCTCCATCATGTAAACTGATGATGTCATTGTTTATGTGTGTGTGTGTGTGTGTGTGTGTGTGTGTGTGAACATGTTACACTTCCATATGAGGAGGTGAAACAGAGAGCAAAGTCAAATAGTAACCAGAGGTCACTTATATGAACGATTATGTTATCTGGAAATTTATACTTAATGAACTTAAACTAGTTTTCATAATCAGTGTTAAAGTTTCTCTGTTGTAACAAACTTACAGAATCATTAAAATCTCGACCAGATTCTCTCCGTTAGCTCATAATCAATATTATTATTATAGTGAGATGATAAATGAGAAGAAACATGTGACTCTGAACCGCTGCTTTAATAACTGATCCGATCAAACATCTCCTCTCCTTTAATAACTGATCTGATCAAACATCTCCTCTCCTTTAATAACTGATCCGATCAAACATCTCATCTCCTCTAATAACTGATCCGATCAAACATCTCCTCTCCTCTAATAACTGATCCGATCAAACATCTCATCTCCTCTAATAA
>NW_022280594.1:8594-11319 GCF_004355925.1 Anarrhichthys ocellatus | reverse complement strand
GATCAAACATCTCATCTCCTCTAATAACTGATCCGATCAAACATCTCTGATCTGAACAAACTCTTTCTGTGAGTCAGACAGTCAGAGATCAGTAGAGTCCTCAGAGAGATGGACTGAAGCACAGAGACAAAGACCATGGAGTCATTGTAACAGAACAAGGCTTGTAAATTATCACGTCTTATGTCATATGTCTTATGTAGTATGTAATATGTCATATGTAGTATGTAATATGTCATATGTTGTCACAATCAGGCTTTGCCTTCTGTGTTCTGTGTGTTCTGTGTCTTTGTGTTTCTTTCTGTAGCTCCTCACTCTACCTATCAGCCACAGTCTAACTCCCTTCACCTAACCCTGATCACTAATCAAACACTCCCTCATCAGCACAACTCTCCTCACCTGTTCTAGCCACTATTTAAACCCCTGCCTCCCAGTCACCAACTGCCAGATCATTGTTTGTGTTACCCGCCTGTTTGTCGTGTCCTGCGCCCGGTTTCCAACATCTGCCTGCCCTGTCTCGTCCTGCTGGATTTGCCCCCTCGTCTCTTGTCTCGTCCCTGGATTCCCTGTGTGTTCTTGTAGTGTTCACTTTCTAAGTTAAGTGTTTATTAAATTCCATTTCACTCAACTTCTGGTCTGCGTTTGAGTCCACCACCATGCCCCGTGACATATGTAATATGTCATATGATTAGTAGAATAACTTATGTGTCAGTAATAATGTTAATGTGTCAGTAATAATGTTAATGTATCAGTAACAATGTTAATGTATTAGTAATAATGTTAATGTGTCAGTAATAATGTTAGTGTCAGTAATAATGTTAATGTGTCAGTAACAATGTTAATGTGTCAGTAATAATGTTAATGTGTCAGTAACAATGTTAATGTATTAGTAATAATGTTAATGTGTCAGTAATAATGTTAATGTATCAGTAACAAAGTTAATGTATTAGTAATAATGTTAATGTGTCAGTAATAATGTTAGTGTCAGTAATAATGTTAATGTGTCAGTAACAATGTTAATGTGTCAGTAATAATGTTAATGTGTCAGTAACAATGTTAATGTGTCAGTAATAATGTTAATGTGTCAGTAACAATGTTAATGTATTAGTAATAATGTTAATGTGTCAGTAACAATGTTAATGTGTCAGTAATAAAGTAAGTGTGTGGTATTAGTACTTTTAGTTAAAAATCATTATTTAAACACTGCAGATTTTGGTACTTTTACTGTAACAGAGTATCCTGATAGTAAGGTATTAGTACTTGTACTGCAGTGATGTACTTCCTCGCCGTACTGTTAAACTGATTCTTCATTCTCTGTGAGGAATGCACTGAATGATGGAAGAAAGTACGGCAACTCTGCGAGACGTCTGATTGGCCAACTCCCTCAGGGCCTGCCCTATAAGGACTAAAGCGAGGAAGAGAAGGAGGAGGGAGGGAGGGAGGGAGAGAGAGCGGAGGAGGGAGGAGGCAGGAGCCCCAGGCCATGTTTGGGATGGAGGGATGGATGGAGGAGGTGCAGGGTTGATATACTCAGTCGCAGCAATTTGGAGTCTCACTTCTGTCCTGCCCCCCCCCCCCACATCCCACAGGCCCTTCACTACCACGGTAAGACCTCCATCACCTCCTGCTTCACCTCCTTTCGTCTGTGCTCCTCTCTTCTCACTGTAAATGTGACAAACTCTGCAAAATGTGTTCTCCTGTCTCCTCTTTGAACATCTGATCTACTCTTCCTGTCTCACCTCCTCTTCACCTCCTCTTCACCTCCCCTTCCTCTCCTTTAAATATAACTGTGTTAAAAACTTGCATCATGTCGTCTTTTCTTTACTCTCTTAACCAGTCCTCCTTTTCTCCTCTCATTGTGCTGCAGACGAACTGTTGTATCTCGTTTCACCTCCTCTTTAATCCTCCTCTCAATTGAATTGAAGATAGTTGTTTTCTCCTTTGACACCTTCTACTCCTTCATCTCCTCCATTTCCTTTACCGTCTCCTCTCCTCTTTCATCTCCTTTCCTGTCTCCTGTGCTCCTTCACCTCCTCCATCTCCTTTATTGTCTCCTCTCCTCCATCATCTCCTCCTCATCTCCTTTACTGTCTCCTCTGCTCCTCCATCTCCTTTCCTGTCCCCTTTGCTCCTTCGTCTCCTCCATCTCCTTTACTGTCTCCTCTCCTCCTCATCTCCTTTACTGTCTCCCCTGCTCCTCCATCTCCTTTCCTGTCCCCTTTGCTCCTTCATCTCCTCCATCTCCTTTCATGTCACCTTTGCTCCTTCGTCTCCTCCATCTCCTTTCCTGTCACCTTTGCTCGTCTCCTTTCCTGTCCCCTTTGCTCCTTCATCTCCTCCATCTCCTTTCATGTCACCTTTGCTCCTTCGTCTCCTCCATCTCCTTTCCTGTCACCTTTGCTCGTCTCCTTTCCTGTCACCTTTGCTCGTCTCCTTTACTGTCTCCTCTGCTCCTTCATCTCCTTCCATGTCTCCTCTGCTCCTCCATCTTCTTCCCTGTCTCCTGTGTTCCTCTCCTCTCCCACGTGTTGGAGCTTCACAGCAGACTTCACTCTTCTTGTGTGTGTTCTTAGAGACGATGTTTCCTTCCTGTTACTTTAGTCTCTTTATAAACACAAAGACGAGCGTCTCCTCTGGTGAGCTGCTGACGTGTTGACATCTGTCTGTGTTCTGACGTGTTAACATGTCTGTGTTCTGACGTGTTAACATGTCTGTGTTCTGACGTGTT
>NW_022280594.1:6788-8584 GCF_004355925.1 Anarrhichthys ocellatus | reverse complement strand
TGTGTTCTGACGTGTTAACATCTCTCTGTGTTCTGACGTGTTAACATCTGTCTGTGTTCTGACGTATTAACATCTGTCTGTGTTCTGACGTGTTAACATGTCTGTGTTCTGACGTGTTAACATGTCTGTGTTCTGACGTGTTAACATGTCTGTGTTCTGACGTGTTAACATCTCTCTGTGTTCTGACGTGTTAACATGTCTGTGTTCTGACGCGTTAATATCGCTCTGTGTTCTGACGTGTTAACATGTCTGTGTTCTGACGCGTTAACATCTCTCTGTGTTCTGACGTGTTAACATGTCTGTGTTCTGACGCGTTAACATGTCTGTGTTCTGACGTGTTAACATGTCTGTGTTCTGACGCGTTAACATCTCTCTGTGTTCTGACGTGTTAACATCTCTCTGTGTTCTGACGTGTTAACATCTGTCTGTGTTCTGGTGACTGAGTGTTAAAAGTCTGGATTATTTGAGGTGCTGAGTCGAAGCTTTCATTGCCTTCGTGTTGAGTTTCTGCCCTGAGCCATGACTGACAGGCGCTCACAAATCAATCTACGGAAGCCCAGAGGAACAAACTGATCTCTTTTTTGGTTAATTTCATCGACATACAAATATTTTGTGGTTTAATTTATTCAATAATGATCCTGAATAATAATTAAAATGTTGTAATGTTTAAGTTAAATTTGGACCAAATATGATGGTGTTCATCACGATGAAATACATAAACAGTTAAATTAAGATCAATTAATGAAATCAGTTAAACCTATCCTAACTATTGATCTGTGCTTCTAAAGATGGACGTCTTTTTTAAGTGAGACAGGAGGTGAGACAGGAAGTGAGACAGGAGGTGAGACAGGAAGTGAGACAGGAGGTGAGACAGGAGGTGAGACAGGAAGTGAGACAGGAAGTGAGACAGGAGGTGAGACAGGAGGTGAGACAGGAGGTGAGACAGGAAGTGAGACAGGAGGTGAGACAGGAGGTGAGACAGGAGGTGAGGGACATGAGATTTATTCATTTAAATAAAGGGAGTAATTATATAAACTATTGATTTCGGGTTTATTGATTATAAGAACTGATTCAACATTTATGTTTCACTTTAGGCTGTAAAGATAATTGGAGTATACATACATAAATACATATATATACACTATTTGTATATATGTGTATGTACGTATATGTATATAAATGAGGCCACAATCCACCAACTCTCTCCGGCTGATAAATATTTGAATCCCAAATTGAATGATTAAATATGACACTGGAGAGACAGACAGGTCAGAGTGAGACAGACAGTTAACAGGGGGCGACTGTGACTGTTAAGAGGGTTGTCTGGCAACCGCAGGGTCAACGGTTCGATCCTCGACTGGGACGTGTCATGTGTCGTAGTGACCTGAACCCCCGGCTCCCTGGGTGCCTGTCATTGGCAGCCCACTGCTCCCTAAATACAGGGAGCAGTCAAATGCAGAAGGCAAATTCTATGTATGTATGTGTATGACAATAAAAATGGTTTCTTTTCTTGTGTGTTGAATTTCAAGTTTCTAAGTGTTTTTTGTTCCTGCAAACACGATTTTGTCCACAGGACAGTAG
Organism: Anarrhichthys ocellatus; assembly: GCF_004355925.1. Lineage (NCBI taxonomy): Eukaryota > Metazoa > Chordata > Actinopteri > Perciformes > Anarhichadidae > Anarrhichthys > Anarrhichthys ocellatus. The sequence continues at coordinate 7,003 of NW_022280594.1, read as the reverse complement.
AGACAGACAGACAGACAGAGAGACACAAACAGACAGACAGTATAGAAGGCGAGTGAGACAGACTGAACTTTGAGAGAGAAACTACCAAACACAGTCAGGACTCAGCTTCATGCCCTAATTAGGAAGTTTTCCCAGAGTGCTTTGTTGTTCATTCAGAGAGTAGTGGAGCCCTGTGTGTGTGTGTGTGTGTGTGTGTGTGTGTGTGTGTGTGTGTG
>NW_022280594.1:0-6688 GCF_004355925.1 Anarrhichthys ocellatus | reverse complement strand
GTGTTTGTGAACTACACACAAAGATAAGAGCGCTACACACGGTACGGTAATGTCACGTGAAAACCACACAACTCCAATTTTGGTGATTTGGAGGATCAGAAGTATTTAGAGGAGTTGCGTGTTTTTAACATTCAAACCTCGTAACGTGTGTAGTGCTCTGATCTTTGCAGTACAAGTAGTAGTACTACAGTGTACAAATACAAGTACTCTGCTACAAGTAAAAGTCATGCATTCAAAATAGTGCTTAAGTAAAAAATAATCAAAGTATTCTTAAGGTTCCAAAAGTTAAAGTTAAAGTACTCATTCTGCAGAATAAGTACTATATATACACATACACATGTATCTATCTATCTATATATATATATGTATATATATGCTAAAGCTGTCAGATAAATGTAGAGAAGTAAAAGTACAATATTTATTCTGAGATGTAGTAGAAGTAGAAAGTACTTCAGACAGTAGAGCTCCAGAACAACTCTTCTGGTTTCAATAATCAATAATCATTGCGTCTGTCCTCAGTGTGACTCGTGTCCATCGTCTCCACCGTCTCCATCGTCTCCACCACCATCCAGTCATGTGTGATGATGAGGAGAGCACCGCTCTGGTCTGTGATAATGGATCAGGTCTCTGTAAGGCCGGCTTCGCTGGAGACGACGCCCCCAGAGCCGTGTTCCCCTCCATCGTGGGCCGGCCACGCCACCAGGTGACCCACGAGCTAATGCTAACACTGGAGAGGAGGCGGTGATTGGTTCGTCTCAGACGCATGTGGACAGGCCGCGCTGTGGATGCAGTTCAACTCTTTATTTATTCCCTCTTTTAAACTTTGAACAATGTGCCAGTCCAATCAGAATGAGTTCACTTTTAACTATACTATACTTATAATTAAAACGTGAATTAGTTAGTGGGGTTCAAAAACACTGTTACTGAATACAAGTTCCTATCTTACGGTTTAGGACGTCCCGGGGAACATTCCACACCTTCACAGCCGTCCCTTCCTCCTCACAGACAGACTCCACCAAAGAAGAACATTAGCTTTACCTCCATGTTGAGCTCATGTTCAGTCTCTGAGAGAGCAACGGTCCCCATGGAGGCTCAGCTGCTACTGACCTTATGACGGAGTCAACTAGCTTCACTATAGTATTGTACATTGCTTTATACCTCCATCCTACCCTAAGTCTCCCCCCTTCGGAGATGTCATCCTCCTCTGAACTTTCACCTAGACAAGTTAAAGTGTGCACCTCGGACAAGTCATAACAGACTAACCACAGTCTCCTTCATCACTTGTTTTCTTCTCGTCTACATGAATACATTTCAAATTATGGATATCATTGATTTTACACAAATACATTTTTTTCCCACAACCTGATTGAGGACTGCAGTCCAAGAAACAGATTGAAATACATTTTCTGTATTGTTTTAAATGTTCTGACATTTTTCTTTGAATCACTTGTCTTTATGATGAACACTGACCTGTCTGTCTCTCTCTCTCCCTCCCTGTCTCCCTCCCTGCCTGTCTGTTCCTCAGGGAGTGATGGTGGGTATGGGACAGAAGGACAGCTATGTAGGAGACGAGGCTCAGAGTAAAAGAGGAATTCTGACCCTCAAATATCCCATCGAACACGGAATCATCACCAACTGGGACGACATGGAGAAGGTCTCTGATCCACATATGAATATACAAAATACTAATAACACGTAGTATTGATCCAGATCAATAACTCCGATGATGTCATCTGCTCTGTGATTGGTCAGATCTGGCATCACTCATTCTACAACGAGCTGCGAGTCGCTCCAGAAGAACATCCCACTCTGCTGACTGAGGCTCCTCTGAACCCTAAAGCTAACAGGGAGAAGATGACACAGGTACTACTACTACCAATACTACTGATGTTACTACTGATGGTACTACTGATGATCCTACATTATACTTCATTACACTACACAGAGAGAAAATGAGAAAGCAGTAATAATAACAATAATACTAATATATATAACAATAATAATTATAATAATAATATGTGTGTTTTCAGATCATGTTCGAGACCTTTAATGTTCCGGCCATGTACGTTGCCATCCAGGCCGTCCTGTCGCTGTACGCCTCCGGACGCACCACAGGTTGGACCTCACTCTTCATCTTCATCTCGTCATCACTGTGACATCACATGTAGAAGACTGAAACATGAGAATGTTAATGAGTGAATTATATTTATAAATCATAAAAACATGATGTCATCTTCATTTAAATGATGCTGCAAGACACACTCACCTGTTTGTCTGTCTCTGCCCGTCTGTCTGTTTCTACCTGTCTGTCTCTGTCGTACCTGTCTCCCCCTCCAGGTATCGTGCTGGACTCTGGAGACGGGGTGACCCACAACGTTCCGATCTACGAGGGCTACGCTCTCCCCCATGCCATCATGAGGTTGGACCTAGCGGGTCGCGACCTCACCGACTACCTCATGAAGATCCTGACGGAGCGCGGCTACAGCTTCGTCACCACAGGTACGTTAGTGTGACCGGTTAGTGTTACCTTGGTAATGTCTGTCTGACCCGGTGCATGTCTCCCTGCAGCTGAGAGGGAGATCGTCAGAGACATCAAGGAGAAGCTCTGCTACGTAGCTCTGGACTTTGAGAACGAGATGGGGACGGCGGCGACATCGTCGTCTCTGGAGAAGAGTTACGAGCTTCCAGACGGACAAGTGATCACCATCGGCAACGAGAGGTTCCGCTGTCCAGAGACCCTGTTCCAGCCCTCCTTCATCGGTCTGTCTGCCTGTCTACTGTCTGTGTCTCTGCCTGTCTGTCTCACCTGTCTGTCCCCTGCCTGTCTCACCTCCTCATCCTTCTTTCTTTAGGTATGGAGTCAGCAGGTATTCATGAGACGACCTACAACAGCATCATGAAGTGTGACATCGACATCCGTAAAGATCTGTACGCCAACAACGTGCTCTCCGGTGGGACCACCATGTACCCGGGTATCGCAGACCGCATGCAGAAGGAGATCACGGCTCTGGCCCCCAGCACCATGAAGATCAAGGTGAGAGACAGACACACCTGTCTGAGGTACAGGGGGCGGGTCCACAGAGTCTAAACCTGTTTGTTGTCCTGCAGATCATCGCCCCCCCAGAGAGGAAGTACTCGGTCTGGATCGGCGGCTCCATCCTGGCCTCTCTGTCCACCTTCCAGCAGATGTGGATCAGCAAGCAGGAGTACGACGAGGCCGGACCCTCCATCGTTCACCGCAAGTGCTTCTAGAGGGACCCGGTCTACAGAGACCTGGTCTGGGTGTCCATCTTCTTCCAGCGCCCCCCCCCCCACACACACACCCCCATCTTATTTTAACCCTCACTGATGACGAGCTAACCAGATCCCAGATCAGATCCAAGCATTCAACAAGAGGCAAACATTTTTTTTTTATTCTGACGGCTCGTTAAAAGGAAGTGATGTCATCGTTTCAGAATCTCCAACCCCCCCAAACATCCTCCTGTGCTCATCTTAAAACTGTGAATGTGCCGCTTGTCCTCGATCTTTAACCCCCACCTCCCCCTCGCTCCACATGTGGCCCTGCCCCCTTTCCCCGTCCTCCATGTTTGTTTGTTGTCAAAGAAGAGTGTTTTTATTTTTGATGAATAAAGCCTGAATGTGTCCCGCTGGTGTTATCTTCCATCGTTATCCAGCACATTCGCAGTATAGTGATGATGTCACACAGTGTAATGATGATGTCACAGCTGTAGGTCAACAGGAGGCGTGGCTCCTGAACATGGTGCTGTCTGTAAAGAAGTGAAGTGTGTGATGGGAGGTCAACAATATGGAAGTGACAGACGATTGCCCCAGGAAGACAATAAAGAGCTCTCATACAAGATAAACTGTGTTTCTGGTTATTTCAACACTTCAATGTCGTTCACTTTCTTCACTTCAGAACAAAACAGTTCTTCTGACACTTCAACTACAATGACAACTTAAATGACAACTGCTTCATTGCTTCAACCGTCACTTCAACTGCTTTCATCACTAAACTTTAGTGGTGTAACGGATCACGGATCGATCCGTGATCCATTGGGATCAGCCCTCACGGTTCGGATCACTCGTGAACCGCAGATCAATTGAGTATTTTTTTTTAATCATCACAGTGTGTAATAACGTTTTACTGCTGCTGTTCCTTTTCAAGTAACAAGTCCCCAAATATCAATGCAGAGTGTCAGTGAACAGATATAAAGCAGTAGTGTGTTCACGTGAACGGAGCAGCTTAAAACCAGTGCTGTATAAAGTACTCAAAAGCCATACTTGAGTAAAAGTAAAGATGCCTTACTGGAAAACTACTCCAGTAAAAGTCACCTATTAGAATACTACTTGAGTAAAAGTCTTAAAGTATCTGATATTTATTGTACTTAATTATCAAAAGTAATTTTCTGATATTAAATGTACTTAAGTATTGAAAGTAAAAGTACAAGTAAATGCTGTTAATAAAAAAGCAAAGGGTCAGCATTATGAAGTTTATTCTTTTAAGTGCTGTGGCACCATGACCAAGGACATGGAGCTGTGTTGAACATAATTGGGTTGGCTGTGATCCATCCAGGAGCAACAATGTTCAACATAATATATTGTACATAAGTATACTTTTGCATCTACTATGAACTTATCATCATAATTCTCCGAAAAGCAATATGACGCTATGAAGGAGTTGTAACAGTGCGTTTATAAGTATGCTCATTCTGACTAGAGGATGTAGAGGGCAAAGGCATCATATTGTGTTCAGCAACAAATATCCACTTGATGCATCAGGTCAGTGTTGTGAGAAAGGACACCTGCCTTGTAAACTCCTATGGGCCTGATTTGAACACAACAGGCAAAGGTTTTGCTCAAGCTGAATCTGCAATTGGGCGACTGCTACCATCATAACTCCATCTGATCATCCACAAAATGACTCAAATATCAAAACATGATCAATGCTAAAGCAGAAAAATGTCCTGTTCATCTTCAAAAGAAGTTGGTTTTCAAAATTGCGAGAACTCCGTCTCGCTCTTCTTGGGCTGAAGACTAGTCCTGATGCTAACTAGCCTTTCACAGGCCGCTGAGGCAGGTAGAGGTGTGTTCAGCTTCACACACAGCTTGCGCACAGCTGGGAAGGATTTCCCTAATGCTAACACTACTGCTAACACTAATGCTGCGCTCTCGCGGCTCCTGTCAATCCTACGGTGTGGTGGCTAGCTAACGTTAAGTTAGCTAACGTTAGCCAACTAGTGCTGCAATGATTATAGCTAAGATGACTCAAATCAACACAATCTCACAACTGTCAACACTTCCTCAGCTCACTAACTCGCTAGCGATCCTCGGGTGTTGGTCTTCGTCACCACCGTAGTTTGTTGAGGGAGCAGCAGGTGCTTCCATTTCTGCTTCCGTCATGAAATCAGTCATCGTAGAGTGGAATTCTGCTCATGTAGTCGCTCGCTAGCTATAGCATATAGCATCCTGGGCATCACTGGGAATCTAAACACCGCGGCTTTGAGAGCACTTGTTTGCAATTGCGCATTAACGTGATTAACCAATGATTTAACTTGCAAGCTAGGACCACTGATTCACCAAACCTGCTTGTTGCAGTCTGTGTTCCACCACAGTCCCCGACGCTGGTCTCATGATTCATGTTGTTTCTAAAGATAGATTTGATTTTGTAGCGAGTAACGAAGGTTTCAGGGGAAATGTATTAGGGGTGGGAATCACCAGAGGTCCCGCGATACGATATTATCACGATACTGCGATATTCTGAGTATTGCGATAACATAGGCCTATATTGCGATTTATTACTTTTTTCAACTTCAAATGATGTCCCCAAAGGAAAACTGTGTCAACATGTTTTATCTAATAAGATAAAGTTTTCAGTCTGTTCATCTCACTTCACTCATTTGTATTGCAGCAAAATAGGATTGTCAAGCAGACAGACTGACCAACAATGTCATAAATGTTGCACCTGACAAACTGAACTGTTTGTATTACTACATAGTCCAACTTAACTAAATGCAAACGTGTGGACTCAGTATATGAACTATAACTTATATAAGTAGGATATAACAGTTATATAACTCAGTATAACTTGTGATGCGTGGACGTCGAGGGCAGAGAGACAGTTGTGCGCTGCACTCTCCCCATGAGTCTGGCTACTGGTGGCAGATTTAACCCCGTTGTGAGGCCAGATTGAGCGTGTGAGCGAAACACTTCACATGCAGGAATCCCGCTAACTGAACGGCAACGCCCACGTTAGAAGCGTTGTTACAACCACCAGGTTTTTGTCGGCAATCCCCCATCTTGTGCTGCATTTAGCAGGAGGTCTGTAATGTTTGCCCCGGTGTGACTTACGTGTACTGCTCTAGTTTGGAGAACGAGAGACAGCAGTCGCCAGTCCTCTGAGATATTGTGCTGTTATAGTCACAGAGGAATCCACTGCGCTTGACGTCCACGCATCGCAAGTTAATGCAACTCTTTCTGCTGTACTCAAAGACTCCTCAACTTTAAGCTTCACTTCTCTGTAGAGCTTAGGCACGGATGTGTCGGTGAAAAAATGCCACGACGGAGTCACATCCACGCGTCTCATCCACGCGTCTCATCCACGCGTCTCATCCACGCGTCTCATCCACGCGTCTCATCCACGCGTCACATCCACGCGTCTCATCCACGCGTCTCATCCACGCGTCTCATC
>NW_022280593.1:23101-24682 GCF_004355925.1 Anarrhichthys ocellatus | reverse complement strand
CACACACACACACACACACACACACACACACACACACACACACACACTCACACACACACAAACACTAGCAGAAACATTAGCTCAGACCTCAGTCATATTTCGATGTTTTCCATGGTGTTAAGAGTCCAAGAATGTGGTCTAAAACCCAAAGGACTGTTGGAAACGATGGTTATCCCTTTTGGCTGGCAAACGCAGGGTGATTGGTTAGTGTGAGGGTCAGCTGACATAACTACAGGCATATGTATCTATGGTGATGACTTGGGGGTGAAGTTGGGTCTAACAATGCTGTGTGTTTCACCTTAAAGGTGATTCACACCAGTATCACAGCATCATGGGTTATGTGTCATTTAACGCCTGTAGCACGCATCTGATGCGCCACACGGACAGAACAAGAAAGAGTGAAGGTACAGTAGCTGGGATGGAACAAAAAGATAAGTGCTACGCTGCACTCACATGGAATCAGGAAACACCCGCTGGACGGCACAGGAAAAAGAAAACCCCAAAAACTGTTTGCCGAATGTCAGGACGGCAAAACAAAACACACCATATGTTGCTCTGATGGTGGAATAGAATATATCATATTCAATTATGTTGTGTCTACTACTTCATGTAATTATTCTACTAATGCATATAGCTATAAAAGGCAACTTTGTCTTAATATTCTATCGCAAACTCTAACAACGTTCTCCCTGAGTGAGGGAGATATAACATCTGGTTGTATATTCTGTTGAGGAGGAGAGTAAAAAACTTCAAATAGTTTAACTTTGGACAGCTTTTCTATGCAAGCCTCGCCTAATTTTACCGTCCTGCTCTCGTCCGCTTAAATAATATCCGTGTGCTGTCTACCGTCTGCTTGATTCCATTGTTAATGCAGCATTCGTGTCAGAAATGAGGCCTGCGTGGGATTGGGTTGGAGTACAATCAGGTGTGCAGTTGCAGCACGAGGAAGAATAACAACAAAAATATTCTTTGTTAAAAAACACAGTCTTGTTTCGTCCTTGATGGTGATTCTAACTTGAGTGTTTTTGTGCCAGCGTAGCTTTATTCTGGGCTTCCTATCATCTGACAACCATGTGGGACATAAAGTCAAGAACACGTTACATGACAAACGTTACACGTCACGTCTTCTGGATGTCATTCTGACTCCGGTTTATGCTATTAGGGATAACTCAAACATATCGGCATTCATAAAAGTTGTAGTGGGAAGAATATTTTTTGGGTTCCCTCTGATAGTCGACTAGGTGGTGAAAGATTTTGTTAGCGTAGCTTTTTTCAAAGTAGCTTTAACTCCCAACAATGACTACAAGAGTAAACATCCCATCCTTCTACTTCAGATGCAATAAATTCACCCAATGTGACCAAATGAATTCCTGCTGCTTACTAAAGCCTTTTACAAATACATCTTTTTCACACTCACAAGAGGACTTGTGTGACTTGAGAGCTAAATATACAAACACTGAGATCTAGACTCACCAAAGTCGAACCTCTGTGTTATTCAAACATCATTTAGCTTCATGATTACTGAATCCACCGTCTGCTATCACACACACACACACACACACACACACACACACACACACA
>NW_022280593.1:0-3101 GCF_004355925.1 Anarrhichthys ocellatus | reverse complement strand
GTGTGTGTGTGTGTGTGTGAGCAGGATGACTAACATCTTATAGAATTAAAAAGGCTGAACTCTCAGCAGCACAGATGGCTCAGTGAGCAAACTAGACGAATAAGAAACAGCTAATTCCACTCGATTTGTGCCTGGAATTCGTCCTAAATGTTACGACAGTTTCATCCCAAAAATATACAAGAAGAAACCGTCAGATTGCTGCCTGTGTGTGTGTGTGTGTGTGTGTGTGTGTGTGTGTGTGTGTGTGCGTCTGTTACTGTAACTCGTACTGTACACCTGCATGTTAAAAAAAAAAAAGGTTCCTGTTCCATTTCCTGCTGCTGTTTTTGCAACTGATTTGCATCCGTCTTCCTTTCTCTCTGCTGCAAATGTTCTTCTCTATTGACTCCGGAGCACACACACACGGAAGAAAAATATTCATTGAAAAGAGACGAAAGAGACGGAAAAACGTGGCCAAAGGTATGCGGACACCTCAGCTCTAGATGGTGGACTTTTAATCTGCTGCCATAACGGACTCCGGTCTTCTGGAGAGGCTTTCGGTAAGATGTCCGGAGCCACAAGAGAATTACTGAGGGCCTGCACTTCACCCTCAAAATGACCATTTCTATATTAATTACTCAGCTCGTGTTCCCCTGAATTCCCGTAGAAAACATGATTTTTCTCTCGTGGCTCCACGGCGAACAGAGAATCAAAAAACAGAGAAAAAGTCTTGATGAATGAACGTAAACGGAGAACTCGCAGTATAATCCAACTCTCATTTATCCAGTCCTACGCTCACCTTACTGCCTAAAACACTTCTGAATAAACTCTCTCACACTCTGACGGTTTGCCGAACAAAGAGTTTTTAAAACGCAGCGCACCTTTACTTCAAGTACAAGACGTTTCTCTGTCTTTTTATTCTCCTTTCACCGTGGAGGCGTGAAATGATTGTTTCCACGATTTTGCTTCTCACAATGCCTGAAAGTCGTCCCGGTGAAGTGGCCTTCGTGGATCGGTCCTCACAAGGACACAGCACACACACACACACACACACACACACACACACACACACACGCACACACACACACACACATATGCACCAGCTCAGAATTGAAGGTAACACAGGTGAGATAAACAAAAGTGTCCGATCAAACCTCATCTTGTAAGTGTGATCCTACATGAGTTAAAACATGTGTAGTACTGTGTGTGTGTGTGTGTGTGTTTCTAACGAGACATAACATGCCACTGGTATATGACACCCGAGTGCAGCTAAATACCCCCCCCCCCATCACACCTGGAGGCGGGGGGTCCTGACAACCCGTCTCTGTGGAAACAAGATGGATGTTTAGTCATTACAGCGATACGTCTCGGCTGCTTTTAATGCTGCAGCTTTCATTAAGATCACACTGATTGTTTCTCAAGAAATAAATGGAAAGGAAGAGACAAGATGGAGGGAGAGAGGTGGAGGTATAAAGAAAACACGGAGGGTGAATGAGATTAAGAATGTGACGGAGGGTGGGGGGGGACAAGAAGGCTCACAGTGAATGAAACAAAGGGAGAGACCATGTGCAGAGGTCAGGTGCACTTCAGCTTCCAGGAAACGGAAAACAAAACAATTCATTCATCTCGCATCGATGCGCGTGTTTCACTTCACGAGAGCTCGAGCTGATTAAAGATTCATTCTTCCTGCTGCTGCTGTCAGACCGACGCTGGTCTCCATCAACTCCTGCAGACGGACTGGTTAAGTATGGAGACGCTGCAGTTTGTGTTTAAAGTTACATTTACAATCAAACCTGCACTGGTTGTTTGTTTAGGCTCCACAAACAAGTTTACGTGACAAATAAGGATTATTTATTATTATTGTCTTTAAATGACCGTACCGTCAGAGACTTCCTGTCATCATCTCCTTTCACAATAAAGTACTCATTTAGCTTAAGCCCTAAGCTAAATGAAGCTAACAGTGGAACTTAACTCTTGATATCATGTCAGACACTATGGGGTGGGGGAAAAATCGATACAGCATAGTATCGCGATATTGTATCGATACACGGACGCCAGGTATCGATATTTTATTATATAAACTATTTTAAAAAAAAGAAAAGAAAAAAAAAGAATTTACTAGAAAAATCACATCAATTGCTTTTTCAGTCCACTAGATGGTGCTGAGTTGTTTTCTGGTGAGGTCAGCAAAGGTCCCGGGTCAGCGTGACTGGTAGGAAGTTGGTCAAAACAAAGAGAGACATCTGGCCTCACAACGGGTTAAATCTGCCAACAGTAGCCAGGCTCATGGGGAGAGTGCAGCGCATAACGGTCTCTCTGCCCTCGACGTCCACGCATCGCAAGTTATATAACTCTAATATCCTACTTATATAAGTTATAGTTCATATACTGAGTGCACACGTTTGCATTTAGTTAAGTTGGACTGTGTAGTAATACATTCAGTTTGTCAGGTTCATGCAACATTTATGACATTGTTGGTCAGTCTGTCTGCTTGACAATCATATTCTGCTGCAATAAAAATGATTGAAGTGAGATGAACAGACTGAAAACTTTATCTCATTAGATAAAACATGTTGACACAGTTTTCCTTTGGAGACATAATTTGAAGTTGAAAAAAGTAATAAATCGCAATATAGGCCTATGGTATCGCAATACTCAGAATATCGCAGTAGCGTGATAATATCGCAGTATCGTGATAATATCGCAGTATCATGATAATATCGCAGTATCGTGATAATATCGCAGTATCGTGATAATATCGTATTGCGGGATCTCTGGTGATTCCCACCCCTACCAGACATCAGGCTGCTCTCAAACTCTGTACCTACAAAAAGTAATGCAATATAATTCGTACATAACTCGAGGATACGTCGTGGGAGAAACATTCCCGGTGGATTAATTCGATGCATGATAACAATAAAATACACGTGAATAAATGCTAATAAATTTTTTTGAAGACACACACAAAGAACAAACAGACGTCCACTCACAGGTTCGTACACAACGCACACACACACATTCACTATATGTTCCCATTTACTCCTGCAGGCTTTACTACTGTTCTGCCTGTGAGGTCACACACACACACACACACACACACACACACACACACACACACACAC
>NW_022280592.1:6069-25084 GCF_004355925.1 Anarrhichthys ocellatus | reverse complement strand
AGACACACGTCTGTTCACTACAGCTGCATCAACACTAAACAAACTAATTTAACGGCAATAAACCGACAGAAAGGGGATTCTGAAATATCTACGTAATGATGCGGATTAAAAAGTCTGAATTCATGTTCTGTTAGTTTTCTCCTCAAGACGACAAGTAAATAACGTTTAGAATGCTTGTTTTCTCAAAGGAGTCTGGATCGATCGGTGCTATGCTAACATTGTAGCAGCTCCATTACCACTCAACATAACGTCACACAGGCGTAAATACGGCGTTTATTCATTGTTTGTACCGTCTGGTTTACACACATGTACACACATAGTCCGGTCTCCACTAACTTGAGGTATCGTGGAGCTCTGGTGAACACAGACGGATACAGGATGTCTTTCCTGATTCAATGTCAGGACGTCAGTGATGACAGGAGGAGCATCTCACCCGATAGGCTATTGCGCCGCAGCGCCCGCCCCAAATGCTCTCATTGGTTGAGACGCGTGATGACGCCCATCCCAAGCCAATCCTGATCAACATCCCGCCCCTCCTGTGAGCCATGCTCTGTGTCTGTGTGCTCAGAGCCAGAGAGCAACGGACTTTCAGAGTAATAAAAAAAATTTTAAACTGCGTTAACGCGCGATAGTCATTGTTGGCGTTAATTAATAATGCATTAACGCGATAACACGTTAACTTGCCCAGCACTAGTATAAAGATGAATGGCAGCTGAGAGGAGGTGAAAGGAGCTGAGAGCAGCGATCACCTGAAGACACCATCAAGATTCAAGAGGAGGAAGTTTAATGTGACTTTTATATAAAATTCAGAAGTTTACTTAAAGATTAACATGAAGAAGATTTAGATGTTAAACATACATTTATTTAACAGAGAAAATGGAATAATTCATAATAAATTAATCATAAACTAATGTCCTGTTTCAGTTCTGTAATGTTTTTGTTTATTAATGTTGGAAACAAATGTGTGAAGTTACTTATTAATCAGCTTCAATAACTACAGTGAATTAGTAATCATGTGCTGATAATCTAGACTGAAAATATCTGTAGGAACGTCCTGTTGTTCTGAACTTCAAAATAAAACTCCACTGGTCTCTGATGTTTGTTTGGGTCCAGACCTTTGAATCGATCCACTTCACTGAGTGAGTCGACTGATCCGTATTATGTAGCGTCTCGGTTTAAAAAAGCAGTCGACCAATGAGAGCTGCAGGCAAAATTACGATCAGCCAATCAGAGCCAGGCGGTTCTGACCCTGTCAGACCTAAACCATCGAGTTCTTTAATACCAAACTAATACAAAATAAATAATGTGCAGCAAAAAAAAAGAAAAGTTTACATTTTTTCCCTGTCTCTCTCTCTTTCATCATCTCTCTCTGGTCACAGAGAAGGAAACGTCGCTAACAGAAGTGCTAAATATCTGTGACCAGTGTACCATTACAGCATGGTGGAGTTAGCTAGCTAGCTAGGTGTAGCATTAAAGCATGGTGGAATTAGCTAGCTAGGTGTAGCATTAAAGCATGTAACTCCACCATGCTTTAATGCTACACTGGTCACAGATAAGTCTGTCTTCTTATCGCCCGACATCAGTTTGTTTTTACCAGTTTCTATTCAAACCACTGAAATATATCACAGAAGTTGAAGTCTCTTATTTTATGGATTCATATTTTAAAACCATTTCCTGGATCTTTACAAGAAGTCTCCTGAAATCAATATGGAAATAATTCAGATTTTTAATTTATAGACTTTTACTTACGAAGTGTTTCAATTGTCTCTTTATGGTTCTCAACATGCCATCAGTGAGCCGGTTATAACCGGAGTCGGTTTTTAAAGGCAAGAATACAACATGAAAAATACATCAAATATATATATATATAAATACTTTGTTTATTTTCAAACACTTTTACTTTTGTACCAAACGTTCTCTGCAAACATTAAATCCAAAGATTCACCGTAAAATAAAAACAGCTGATTCTGCTCTCAGTATTCTGTGTAATTGTATAATATTAAATATTAATCTTCTGATGGATTAAAGAACTTAAAGAAACATTCTGGTTCATTCAAAGTAAACACAGAGTTCTGATCTCTGAAGCTCGACTTTCTTTATCTAGAGACGAGAAGAACGGAGAGACCGACAACAAGCAGCGCTGGAAGTACTACAAAGTACAACAAAGTACAACGGAATACTTTGGGACCTTAAGACCAATCAGCTGCTGTTATTTTATGAAAACTTCATGTTGTGGATCTCATTTTATTCGTCTTTCACATTAAAACTCCTGAAATCTGCAACATTTGTATTTCAGCCGTTTTATTTTTGTACGTCTCTTAAATTGTGTTTTTAGATTTCAGGATCGTTTTTGTTTTGTTTTTCTTCTTGTAAAAAAACATTTATGGAATTTATTCATCGATGATCAGACGCACAAATCCAACCGATCAACGATGAACAGGAATTTAAAGTGTTTCCTTTGTGTTGAGGTTTCACTGATCTCTGATCTCACCCTTCTTCTTCACCGTCGACGTAGAAATGAGACTAAAACATGTGAAGAAGAAGAAGAAAGAGTTTCTACATGAAGCCCAGCTCTTTTTCTCATAATGGCTCACTTTGGTGCTTTATTGCTGGATGACATCATCACGTGATGACATCATCACTGGTCTACATGGAATGTGATGAACCAGAACCCTTCAACAGAACCAGGTCCAGAGGTCCAGACCTCAGCTGGTCTGGAGTCAGTTTGCAGAAGTTAAAGCACAGAACAAAAGTTCCCGATGGAAAACAAGAAGAAGAAGAATTCATTGAAATAATAATAATAAACCGTCTGCTCTCTTCTATCTCTAATACCACCTTAACAAACATAAAGATTATCCTGCTCGGGGTCCTCGAGCAGCTTTGGCATTAATCATCAATAACTGTTTGGTCCTCGTCTTCCTCCTCCAACTGTCTTCATCGATCCATAATCAACATCACGTGACCGTAAACACACCACTCGTCTGATTGGTCCGCTGAAGACGACTCATCTGAACAGAGAGACAACAGATCAAAGTCCTGATGACCTCACATCACTTTAACATTGATTATCTGATCAGCTGGGATGTTTGTTGTTGTTGTTGTGTTGACCTCTGACCTGCGCAGGCTGCGAGCTTCGTACAGCGTGTCATCCTCCTCGCTCTCCACCGCCTCCATCTCCACCGAGTCCTCGTAGTTGGACAGCAGACCGTACTTCTTCTTGTTGGCTGGTCGCTTCAGACTGTCGACAAAACACAAACGGTAAAACGTGAGATTCATAGATGGAGTCTGGTGAGAGACAGGAAGTAGAGCTGAGCGAGAGAGAGACAGGAAGTAGAGCTGAGCGAGAGAGAGACAGAAAGTAGAGCTGAGCGAGAGAGAGACAGAAAGTAGAGCTGAGAGAGAGAGAGACAGAAAGTAGAGCTGAGAGAGAGAGAGACAGAAAGTAGAGCTGAGCGAGAGAGAGACAGAAAGTAGAGCTGAGAGAGAGAGAGACAGAAAGTAGAGCTGAGCGAGAGAGACAGGAATTAGAGCTGAGCGAGAGACAGAAAGTAGAGCTGAGAGAGAGAGACAGGAATTAGAGCTGAGAGAGAGAGACAGGAATTAGAGTTGAGAGAGAGAGAGACAGGAATTAGAGCTGAGCGAGAGAGAGACAGGAATTAGAGTTGAGAGAGAGAGAGAGACAGGAATTAGAGTTGAGAGAGAGAGAGAGACAGGAATTAGAGTTGAGAGAGAGAGACAGACAGGAATTAGAGTTGAGAGAGAGAGACAGACAGGAATTAGAGTTGAGAGAGAGAGACAGGAATTAGAGCTGAGCGAGAGAGAGACAGGAATTAGAGCTGAGCGAGAGAGAGACAGGAATTAGAGCTGAGCGAGAGAGAGACAGAAAGTAGAGCTGAGCGAGAGAGAGACAGAAATTAGAGCTGAGCGAGAGAGACAGGAATTAGAGCTGAGCGAGAGAGAGACAGAAAGTAGAGCTGAGCGAGAGAGAGATAGAAAGTAGAGCTGAGAGAGAGAGAGACAGGAATTAGAGTTGAGAGAGAGAGAGAGAGACAGGAATTAGAGTTGAGAGAGAGAGAGACAGGAATTAGAGTTGAGAGATAGACAGGAATTAGAGCTGAGAGATAGACAGGAAGTAGAGCTGAGAGAGACAGGAAGTAGAGCTGAGAGAAAGAGAGACAGGAAGTAGAGCTGAGAGAGAGAGAGACAGGAAGTAGAGCTGAGAGAGAGAGAGAGACAGGAAGTAGAGCTGAGAGAGACAGCTGAGAGGAAGTAGAGCTGAGAGAGAGACAGGAAATAGAGCTGAGAGAGAGACAGGAAGTAGAGCTGAGAGAGAGAGACAGGAAGTAGAGCTGAGAGAGAGACAGGAAGTAGAGCTGAGAGAGAGACATGAAGTAGACCTGAGAGAGAGACATGAAGTAGACCTGAGAGAGAGAGACAGGAAGCAGACCTGAGAGAGAGAGAGACAGGAAGTAGAGCTGAGAGAGACAGCAAGTAGAGCTGAGAGAGAGACAGGAAGTAGAGCTGAGACAGAGAGTGAGAGACAGACAGACAGAGAGAGAGGAAGTAGAGCTGTTAGGACGATGACGATGCGGTTAACTGATGAGCTTTAATAACACTGTATATATGTGGATATCAGTTTAGTTCCAAACTAAACAAACCTTTTGATCGATTCTTTCAGAAACATAACTGAGAAGGTGAAACATTTAGTGAAACAGATCAAAAAGAAACTGAATGTTGAAAGTCTCCTAAAACTTCACTAAAGTTCATTCATCATCTTTCTCATATATCTCTGCTGTCTTTAATTTCTACATATGTGAATGTAGTTTAGTGTGACATCAGTTATTCTAAAGGTTCATCAGTAATACACATGTAGTTGTGTAGTTCTATAGTTCTGTGGTTCTATAGTTCTGTGGTGCTACAGTTGTGTAGTTATATGGTTGTGTAGTTCTATATTTGTGTGGTGCTATAGTTGTGTAGTGCTATAGTTGTGTAGTTCTATAGTTGTGTAGTTCTATAGTTGTGTAGTTCTATAGTTGTGTAGCTATATAGTTGTGTAGTGCTATAGTTGTGTAGTGCTACAGTTGTGTAGTGCTACAGTTGTGTAGTTATATAGTCTATAGTTGTGTGGTTCTATAGTTGTGTGGTTGTAGTAGTTGTGTAGTTATGTACCTTCCAACCAAACTCCATTCAGAAATCTGGTGATTTAATAACACTTCTATACTGTATTATTATAGTATATACAATATATTATTATAGTATATATTACATTACAGTCATTTTTAAAATATATAATATAATTATATTATTATATACTGTATTATTATAGTATATATAATGTGAAATATAAATGATAGAAACAACTAAATAAACGAGTTTAACAAAGTATTTCGTTCGTGTCTGCGCGTCACCGATAGTTAGCCGATCACTGAATCTCTTCTGGTGTGAGCTAGTCTGGTGTGACGCGGTAGCAGCTGCCTGTCTCACCGCACAGCCCGGATGAGGAAGTAGAGGAGCCCGATGGCGGTGACGCCGATGAGGACGTACAGGGCCCTCTGGATCATCGAGCTGTCCACGTCGAGGCCGCCCAACATCTTCCCGCCGCGTGTGGAGTTCAGCCCGCTGGAGTTCGTCGTAACCACCGGTCGGGGTCCCGCGGTTCCGGTGGTTTCGGGTCCATTGCCGGTGGGTCCGGGTCCGTTCCCAGCAGCCTCTTCCGCGGTCACGAGCAGCCAACCGACCGGAACCAGAAGCGTCGCGAGAAGAAGTCCGATAAAAGTCATGTTTTTATTTAACACGAAGAAGAGGAAGAAACAATGGCGGCAGAGTTTTCAGTGTTACTTCTTCAGATCCACGTCGCGTGAACTGAACTCTTGTTGATATAAAGTCAAAACTAGGAAGTTCACGTCGAACTACAGTTGACGTCACACAAATTAGGTTGAGGTTGGTATTTTCCCTCAGTTTGACTCGCAGGAGTGTCAGGTGGTTCCCGCCAACCAATCACACAACGAAGCCAGACACCTGCAAGTCAAAACACAGGGTATAATTACACAGGCTCCTTTATCTTAGTAAGTAAACCTTCTAAAAACAATCTCTGAAATATTTCTTCCAGTAATAAATAACTTATTTTAAATGGGCGACTCCTCCAGCCTTAGAAAAACATATGAATCACATTCTGTAACGCATTAATAACTACGGATATGAGCAAACATCTTTAAACTGTGAGCTTTGTGAGTCACGTGTGTGCAGGTGAATGAGAGGTGTAGAAGATACACAATTATTAGGATATTAGTACTACTCATATGTGTTTATGATGTATATTAAAATCAGTATGTTTGTTTGTTTATCTGATGAAATATTATTGAGATAATTATTTATTGACTTTATGCCAGACAATGATCAGTGTAACACGAACGTGATCCACATGTTTGTGTTCAGATCAAACTATTGATCCACATGACGTCATGTTACAGCTGAATATAGATGTAGAAGATGTAGATTTACTAATGATTCATATTGTTTATTATTGTTTACTAATGATTCATATTGTTTACTATTGTTTACTAATGATTCCTATTGTTTACTATTATTTACTAATGATTCATATTGTTTATTATTGTTTACTAATGATTCCTATTGTTTACTATTGTTTATTAATGATTCCTATTGTTTACTAATGGTTCCTATTGTTTACTAATGATTCATATTGTTTACTAATGTTTGTCCATATTCTTTAAAAATTGAAACAGCAATTTGACTCACATTTTTTTGTTTATATTTTATTAACTTTTGTCCAATAATTTGCTAATCTTTTTTCGTAACAAACATTTGCAGATGATTTGACTTATTATATTTTTGGGATAATTTATTAACGATAAATTTAGATTTTACCATTAAAAGTAACTTGATCATGAAACCTTTCATTTCTCAGTTTAAAGGTTTATTGGATTATTTGACAGACTCATTTAAATAGGAGTCACACATTAATGTCACAGTGAATAAACAGATTAATAAACTATAATAAATCATCTCACAGACAAAGAATGAAAACAGGAAGAAATAAAAGACGTTTAACGTGCACGTGACGTGTATCGGTGTCAGAGTTGCGGGTTTGATTCCCGGATCAAAGCTCCAGATGTCTCCTCGTGTACATTTATGTATTTAGGCTGCCGATGAGGCTCCAGTGATCGAGGGGCCGGCCGTCCAATCACAACGCGACTGGGCTCCCCTGCTGCGCTGTGATTGGTCGCTTTGGTGACGAGTGGGCGGGGCTGTGAGATTACAGCGTCTCTCTCTGTCTCTCTCTTTCTCTTTCTCTCCCTCTCTCTCTCTCTCTCTCTGCGGATCCAGCGGACATCTGGAATCAAACCTCCGAGCACCACAAACACCGACGTCCCGCACCGAGCCCGCCCCGGTTTCGCCGTCTGTTTCCCGCTGAAGACTCGCCCGGGCTGTGTTGTTGTCTCGGGTCGGATCTCCACCGGGAGGCTGCAGGAGGGACCGCGTCTACCGGTAAAAACACGGCAATACGACTAAATCCCGGGAGGAGGTGTGATGGACTGACGTGATCCGACGACCGGGTTTTATAGGCCCCGATGGGAGCTGCGACACATCTGGACCGGGTCCGTGTGCGTCCCGGTTCTGGCCTCAGTCTGGACTGAAGAGTCGTGTTTGTCCCTGAAGATTCCAGATTGGATGTGTTTG
This sequence comes from Anarrhichthys ocellatus, assembly GCF_004355925.1. Classification (NCBI taxonomy): domain Eukaryota; kingdom Metazoa; phylum Chordata; class Actinopteri; order Perciformes; family Anarhichadidae; genus Anarrhichthys; species Anarrhichthys ocellatus. The sequence goes on along the minus strand of NW_022280592.1, from coordinate 17,383 downwards.
TAGTTTTCGTTTCTCTGATAAAGAACCAGGTCCTGGTCCAGAGTTCCTCCTGCTGGTCTGGATTAAACCGGGTCCTGGTCCAGAGTTCCTCCTGCTGGTCTGGATTAAAGAAGCCCATCAGGATCATGAACCACCCCCCCTCTGCTCCTCTAATCTGGATTTAAATCTGAGAGCTGACCTGGTTTACTTTGCACGCCTGACCCGGTCTGAACCCCCCGGGTCCTGGTTGTGGTCCTACTCGGTCCTGGTGTTTGGGGGAGTTCCGCTGTTGCCATGCCGACGTCCCGGCCTGGTTCGGCGCCGGTGGAGTTCTGGGTGGACGGGTCGAGGCGGGACGGGACGGTGGAGGAGGTCTACACTCTGAGCTCCGAGCTGGGCAGGTCTGGACCACATTAGGAGACCACATTAGGGGCTGGGGGGTGGGGGCTCAGGGAGATGGGGTCCACGGGATCCTCCTCCTCCTAGTCCTGTAGAGGGTCTGTAGTGGACCAGACCTTCATGACTGGGAACCAGTCACTGAAGGTCCAGGTCAGAACAGTATGAACGGATTGATGGTCTCTGTTATACTGGGGGAACAAAGATGGAGGTCTGAAGAGAAGTGTTAAAGCTGCATTCTCTCTAGTGTCCACCAGGGGGCGACTCCTCTGGTTGTATAGAAGTCTATGAGAAAATGACTCTACTTCTCTCTTGATTTATTACCTCAGTAAACATTGTAAACATGAGTTTATGGTCTCAATCTCTAGTTTCAAGTCTTCTTCAATACAGCATGATGTTCATTTAGTACATTATGGTCCATTTAGAGTCAAACAGACCATAAAGCAGGGGATGCTTTAGGGCGGGGCTACACGGTGATTGACAGGTCTCTAACAGACCATAAAGCAGGGGATGCTTTAGGGCGGGGCTACACAGTGATTGACAGGTCTCTACCAGAGACGTATACGGCGTCTCTACGTCACTCCTCCTCAGTCCACATATGGTCACTTCCTGTTCACTGGTTGCAAAAAAACAAGATGGCGACTAGGTCTATTCTTATAAACAGTCTGACTCGTGGATGTTTAAACAGAACTGGATATCATACAGGAAGTCTGTTCACTTCAAAATAAAAGAGCCTCTGATTTACAGACGACTATTTCTGAGAGTAAGTCAACGGGGGAAAGTCTTTTTGGGCCCCATGACGTCATGTGATGGACCAGGAAGTTGTGGTTACACCGTTCGTCTACTTTGTCTCTTTAAACCCCCGGAGCTCTTGCTTTGGTTCGGTCCAGCCTTCTGGTTCTGGACCACGTGAACTAGAACCAGTGAATTAGATCTTAGATCTTAACGAGGGGAAACTTTACGGTCAGCTCAAAGATGTCGAGGTTCTTCTCACTTTTACTTTTTCCTTCAGGTTCATCTGGTTCTTTGTCAGTTTGAAACAGTTTGTTAGTGAAACTGTTCAGTCAGTCAAACACCTGAAGGATCTTCATCATCGTCTTTGAGACGGATGTCTGGTGTGATGGTTCCATTGGGTCACTGAGACCGGACCAGGGCCCCGTTCCTCGTAAGTGGCTAACTGAGTTAGCCGGATCATCTTCAGGATAAGATGACGTAGATCAGGCTTTTTGGTTCCACAAAGCAAGTTTGGCAAAATCACCATGGCAACACATCCATAAGCTTGAAGCTGCTCCAGCGCAGGCTAACTGAAGGTAGCTGGATAAGCTGCCACTCCCCCGGAAAACATGGCAGCTCCTGTCATATACGGTAGTCTAATGCGCTTGCGCATATACCGGGGGTTATACGGGAGTTCCAGAAATGCATGTAAAGTGAGACACACGGTGATCCATTAAAGCAGCTGAGCAAACTAAGAAGCCTCTATTGCATTAATGTACAGCTCCCTTCCTCAGAGATCCACTGATGGAGGATATTAGTTAGATTAGCGTTTTATAGGGAGAGAGTTCTTCCACATCGCCAAGATCCGTTATCACATCACGATGACTTCCTATACGAGCGCTATCCATTCTGCCCACAAGGAATCATTTATTTACAGACCTTCTGGAGCATACATTGAACACCACACGCTGCAGCCGAGCATTGATGTCTCACACACTGGATGCAGCCTTGAGCTGTTCTGCGAGTGGTACATTGTTGTACAGTGTCGGCGATGCGGAGAACATGGGGAAAGCCGCTGCATGCCGTGCTGTTGGTAAAGTTTATTAGGCGCTTAATAAACTTATGGATGTGTTCATTACATCACCATGGCACATATTGTACTGACTCAGCATTCTGAGTAATGTGTGTGTGTTAGTGTTTACTTGCTCCCATGTCCTCTTGATGGCTGCGTTGCATACATGAGGGTTAAAGCACTCATAATGATATGACAGTGTTATTAGTACACCAGCATATCATTACTGTAGAACATGATGAAGGTGGACTCATGATAAGAACAGAGAGAATCACACACTATTGATCTTCACTGCTTCAGTTGATTGAATGTCTGATGATGAATAATACACACACACACACTGATCCGCCCACACACAGATTCACACACAGATTCAAACTAGTTCTATATGGTGATCTACACATACATGTATATACACATATATAGTACATGATAATGAGGGCATACAGTACATATATCCTCATATTAATGAGGATCAGTAGATGCTCTTTGGGCTTGTTTTTATCTTATTGTGAAAGAGTTGAGATCATTATTGTCGCTATAGATCTCATTGGATGATGCATTCATGAAGCCTACTGCCAGCAGCTCATTTAAAGACATATCATCTGATTGATTGGGGTGATGAGGCATTAAAATGAGCCGATACATTTACAACACTTACGCATTTAACGTGTGTGTGATATTTTGCGTGCTTCTTGTCTAGCCCTCGCAGCGGTGGAGGTGTTATATTTAGCCGTGATTATGGTCTTGAATTCCTCATATGCGTTCATGATCATCTCCTGCTCGTCAGCGGAGTAAAGAGAGGCTCTTTCTTTGACTTTATTTAACATTGTACTGTTAGAAAATCATGGTTTCGGTGATCGACGCTTCCCCCTTTTGAAGTAGGACGGGCACGCGCAATTATCCTGATCCTGATCGTCTGGTTCCAATTAAGGAGACTGTTTGAGAGGATCAGCCTTGGAGAAGCCGAGATAGCCTGACTTCAATCATCTCGTTAATTTAAGCTGCTAATAGGACATTTGATCGACTTAGTTGAACCACGTATGAGGAACGGGGCCCAGATCTCAGATCAGACTCCTTTAATGGAGACGATAACAGAGGATTGTGGGTCAGAACATCCAAAGAGGCCTGCTGGCTTCCTGAGCTCTTGTATTAGATTTGACAGGTGTACCTAATAAATTGACCAGTGTGACATCATGATGACTGTCCAATCAGTGAGTTCCCTGAAACACAACAATCATTGTTTCATTTGTTTTGGACCAAAAGAACTGCAGCTGTGAAAGTGACCCAACTGTTGTTATTGTTGTCGTTGTTTACTGAAACAACAACAACAACAACAACACTAACATTTCCCTGGAAACAGTACAATTATGTCAGCAGTGAATTCAGCAGCTCTGTTACCAGGTGTCCTGTTGCCATGGAGACTGGCTAGGACTGTGAGAGTGAGAGTGTGTGTGTGTGTGCGTGTGTGTGTGTGTGTGTGCGTGGTTGCTCTTCAGATGGGTCTGTTTCCTCCATCTGTTCTAGCAGAATAACAGATCCCCCCCCTACACACACACACACATACAGACTCACACACATACACTCACACACACATTTGAACAATTTATTTCTGTCCTAGAGAAGAACGATGTTTTCACCGTCAGAGAGAATTTGTGTCAACATGTCTTATCTAGTAGAAAGATGAGGAAGACAGTTTCTCCTTTTTGCCTCTCCGAAAAAAGAAGTATTCAGGTCCTTTACTGCAGTATAAGGACAAATACCACTCTGTGAAAATACCAGTTCAGGTTCAACGCCGAGGTGTTAGACGTCGGGGCGTTCAGGTTCAACACCGTGGTGTGAAACGTTGAGGCGTTCAGGTTCAACGGCATAGTGTTAGACGTTGGGGCGTTCAGGTTCAACGGCATAGCGTTAGACATTGAGGCCTTCAGGTTCAACGGCATAGTGTGAGACGTTGAGACGTCCAGGTTCAACGCCGTGGGGTTGGACGTCGGGGCGTTCAGGTTCAACGCCGTGGTGTTAGAAGTCAATGTGTTCAGGTTCAACACGGTGTTTGATCTTTTGTTTCTTTCAGAGGAGCGACGTCCATCGTATATCGCTGTGAGGAGAAGCAGACTCAGAAACCCTACGCTCTCAAAGTCCTCAAGAAAACGGTCAGTGTTGGAACCAGAGGCCAGACGTCATGATAGGGTTCCCTTCTGCCAACATCAGGAACCTGAGGCTAACTATAAGCTAATTCTAATTGCTAATGCTAATTGCTAACTCTAAACGAACGGGAAGAGAAGCTAATCTAAGCCAATGGGGCAGAGACGCTAAGTGTAAGATAACAGAACCTAGAAACTATCTGGATTCGTGGCTTTATCTCACTTTTAGTGAAACAGAACTGTGATTCAGGCAACATGTTGTGGATTTATTGATCTGGGTTTTGACTGAACAGAGCTGGAATTTAAATGGAGAGGATTAGTATGTGTAGCTAACAAGACACATCATGTAAATACTCATAATATATCCATGTTTGTTTGTAATGATATTTGTTTTTATTTAGAAAAGAATTACAAAAGAATTAAAAAGAAAAACAATACATTCGATGGAGCTGGCTAGCAGTTTCCCCCTACTTCCAGTGTGTTACGCTAGGCTAACCATGTTCTGGACCTCATTGCTAACTTTAAATACTGTGAGTCAGTTTGAGCTTCTGTCTCTGAACTCATCAGATGTTTACGTTGTTTCTTCTGTCGCAGATCGACAAGAAAATTGTTCGCACAGAAATTGGCGTCCTGCTGCGTCTTTCCCACCCAAACATTGTGAGTATGTTTCTCAGTAAGTAATTATCGATTCATTTGATTAACCAGTTGTGATTTGTGTTTAATATATGTTTTATGTATCGCATACATTTGGGATATTGTGATGGATTCTACAATTTGAGTGTTAGACCAACTTAAATCTCATTGATCCCTGTTGTCCTCTGTGAGGTTCAGGGACACTTGGTTCTTATGAATTAGGAGCTGGTTCTCCATCAGAACCGGTTCACTATTAGAATAGTTTCTTCATTTGGACTGGTTCTCCATTAGAAAAGGTTCTCCACTACAACAGGTTCTCCATCAAAACTGGTTCTCCACCACAACAGGTTCTCCATTTGAACAGGTTCTCAATAAGAACAGCTTCTTTATCAGGAATGGTTCTCCATCAGAACTGGTTCTCCATTAGAACTTGTTCTACACCAGGACAGGTTCACCATCAGAACAGGTTCTCCATAAGAACTGGTTCTCCATCAGAACAGGTTCCTGAGAGTTGTACCTTGTTCCTTTGGTTCTCCATAGAACAGGTTCTCCATCAGAACAGGTTCCTGAGAGTTGTACCTTGTTCCTTTGGTTGTCTCTCAGATCCAGCTGAAAGAGATCTTTGAGACGGACACGGACATCGCTCTGGTGCTGGAGCTGGTGACGGGAGGAGAGCTGTTTGACAGGTATCATTTATTTATGTTGTATCATCTTATATAAATAACTGGTTCGGTTATGAATCCAGTTATAGAATCAGCAGCAAAGAGGATCATCAGATCAATGAGTTTTATTGTAGGTGATAATCAGTGGACAGACGTACACATGATGATACCGGAATGAAAACATGACAACGAACATTCAGAAAATAACTGTACCTCTAGAGACATGAAGATAACTCACACATTATTACTAATACATTAACTTTATTAACATTATTACTAATACATTAACTTTATTAACATTATTACTAAAACATTAACTTTATTAACATTATTACTAAAATATTAACTTTATTAACATTATTACTAAAACATTAACTTTATTAACATTATTACTAACTCATTAACATTATTAGTAATACACTAACATAATTAAGATTATTACTAAAACATTAACTTTATTAACATTATTACTAAAACATTAACTTTATTAACATTACTAAAACATTAACTTTATTAACATTACTAAAACATTAACTTTATTAACATTATTGCTAATACATTAACTTTATTAACATTATTACTAACTCATTAACATTATTACTAATACACTAACATTATTAACATTATTACTAATACACTAACATTATTAACATTATTGATAATACATACTTAATTGCAGTAATTAGCTACTTTCCACCGGTGTTGGTCCTGGAATATAAAATTTAAAATCGTTGTTGAAAATGTAAATAAGCATGTCATATTTTGATCTGGTGTTTTTTCTGCAGGATCGTGGAGCGAGGTTACTACAGCGAGAGAGACGCCGCTCACGTCATCAAACAGATCCTGGAAGCTGTTGCGGTAAGACTGCTGCATTCAGTGTCTGTTCTCACTTTCATTCAAATCCAGCACTGTCTGAGTGTCTGGTTATATCGTCAGAGTGGATCATCCAGCTCCATCGATCCCTCTGCTCATTCGATTACCGTTCACTTCCTCCATCTCTGTTCAATCTCTGCAGCTCCACACACTGAACCACTGTTTATGAACCAGCTGCTGGCTACAGTTAGTTCAGAGTTAACTTCTGGTTAGGTTCTAACCGGGCTAACATTTTCCCCTGCTTCTAGTCTTTGTACTAAGCTAGGCTAAACATGAACCTCCATCTGAACTGAACACACCAAGAGGAAACTGATCTCCATCTGAATAATGTGGCAGGAGTTGTCCTGTTCTTTTAAGGTTCACTAAATTGTGTACTGTTTTTTTAAGGATCACTAATTGGTGTACTGTTCCTTTAATGATCATTAAATGTTGTACTGTTCCTTTAAGGTTCTCTGGATGTTGTACTGTTCCTTTAAGGTTCACTAAATGTTGTACTGTACCTTTAACGATCATTAGATGGTGCACTGTTCCTTTAACGATCATCATTAGATGGTGTACTGTTCCTTTAAAGATCATTAGATGGTGTATTGTTCCTTTAAGGATCATTAGATGGTGTACTGTTCCTTTAAGTATCACTAGATGGTGCACTGTTCCTTTAAGGATCATAAGCTGGTGCACTGTTGCTTTAAGTTTTAACAGAAGTTCCTGCTGCTATAAACAAGTAGTAGAACTAGTAGTGTAGATGTGTAGTGAGAGTAACGTGTCATCGATACGAGCAACGTGAAGCTCTCCCTGAACCCCGGGGGGTGGGTTAGTTGTTGCAGTAGACTTTCAGTAGGTAGTTGTAATAGTTGCAGTAGTTAGTTACATTTGTTGCAGTAGTTAGTTACAGTAGTTGTAGTAGTTGGTTACAATAGTGGCAGTATTTAGTTGCATTAGTTAGTTGTAGTAGTTGGTTGCGTGTTTTACAGTAGGTAGTTGCAGTAGTTGTAGTAGTTGTAGTAGTTAGTTGCAGTAGTTCCATTAGTTGTAGTAGTTGGTTGCAGGTGTTGCAGTAGTTAGTTGTAGTAGTAGTTAGTTGAATAGTTGCAGCTGTTAGTAGCAGTGGTTGTAGTAGTTAGTTGCAGTAGTTCCAGTAGTTTGTTGTATTAGTTGCAGTAGGTAGTTGTAGTAGTTGGTTGCCAGTGTTGCAGTAGGCAGTTGCAGTATTTGTAGTAGTTTCTTGTATTAGTTATAGTACTTAGTTGCAGTAGTTAGTTCCATTAGTTGCAGTAGTTAATTGCAGTAGTTTCAGTAGTTGGTTGCAGGTGTTCCAGTAGGTAGTTGCAGTAGTTAGTTGTAGTCGCTGTAGTAGTTAGTTGCAGTAGTTGTAGTTTCTGGTTGCAGTTGTTGCTTTAATTAATCGCAGTAGTTGCAGCAGTTAGTTGTAGTAGTCATTTGTATTAGTTGCAGTAGTTGTAGATACTGGTTGCAGTAGTTGGTAGCAGGTGTTGCAGTATGTAGTTGCAGTAGTTGTAGTAATAAGTTGCATTTGTTTTAGTAGTTAATTGCAGGTGTTGTAGTAGTTGGTTGCAGTAGTTACTTACAGGTGTTGCAGTAGTTAGTTGCATTAGTTGCAGTAGTTGGTTACTTTAGTTGCAGTAGTTGGTTACTTTAGTTGTAGTAGTTGGTTGCATTGGTTGTAGTAGTTGGTTGCGTTGGTTGTAGTAGTTAGTTGCATTGGTTGTAGTAGTTAGTTGCGTTGGTTGTATTAGTTGCATTGGTTGTAGTAGTTGGTTGCGTTGGTTGTAGTAGTTAGTTGCGTTGGTTGTAGTAGTTAGTTGCGTTGGTTGTAGTAGTTGGTTGCGTTGGTTGTAGTAGTTAGTTGCATTGGTTGTAGTAGTTGGTTGCGTTGGTTGTAGTAGTTAGTTGCGTTGGTTGTAGTAGTTGGTTGCGTTGGTTGTAGTAGTTGGTTGGATTAGTTGCAGTAGTCGGTTGTGTTGGTCGCAGGTGTTTCTTGCAGCAGCGTTGCTGCTCACAGCAGCAGCAGCAGGTCTCTTATGTAACAGCAGATTCCATCCTGCTGCTGAACAGATTAAAACCAGAGGATTAATAAACACACACACAAATATAAACACACAAATATAAACACACACACATGAACACAATCCGACCACAGCTGACCTACATCTACCACGCAGAGAAACATACGCATATGTGTGTGTGTGTGTGTGTGTGTGTGTGTGTGTGTGTGTGTGTGTGTGTATAAGGATTACAGTAGTTGTATTTGCTGTATCACATATGTGTGTGTGTGTGTGTGTGTGTGTGTGGCATTAATCTGCAGCGCAGAAACAGCCCGTGAACACACCAGAAGATTTTTTCCACCAATTTCCAAAGCTCTGGGTCATGACCCCACGAGTTCTATGTTCACAGTTTCTCTTAAGAGAAGAGACGCGCTGCAGCTAAACATCTCCGGTATTTATTTTCACGTTGTCTCCATGAAAATTATGCAAATGACAAATAACAGATTAAAATAAGAGACCTCTGTTCTGTTGAAATAAAGTCTCCTCTAGTCGCTGTCTACATCAGCTGATCTGAGGAGAGGAAGTGAGTGTTCACAGCAGGGGATGCTGGGAGCTGGAGGAAGAGGCCATCTGTCAGCCCGTCCTGCCAAATCTTCCACAGACTCCCCTCCCCCCCACCCAACCCCTCCTCCGGCACCTACACTGACCTCCAGGCTTCTCATCATGTCAGACCCACTGCTGACTTTCATGTACTAACAGAACGTGGAGCAGCCTCTGAAGTTAGAGTCTTTGTGTGTTTCAGTATCTCCATGAGAACGGAGTTGTGCATCGAGACCTCAAACCGGAGAATCTTCTGTACGCCGACCTGTCTCTGGACGCTCCGCTGAAGATCGGTAACGAGCCGACACCCACCTTCACCCTCTGATTCCTTCACCCTCTGACTCCTGCACCCTCTGACTCCTTCACCTCTGACTCCTTCACCCTCTGACTCCTTCACCCTCTGACTCATTCACCTTCTGACTCCTTCACCCTCTGACTCCTTCACCTCTGACTCCTTCACCTCTGACTCCTTCACCCTCTGACTCCTTCACCCTCTGACTCCTTCACCCTCTGACTCCTTCGCCCTTTGACTCCTTCACCCTCTCACTCCTTCAGCCTCTGACCCCTTCATCCTCTGATTCCTTCACCCTCTGACCCCTTCACCTTCTGACTCCTTCACCCTCTGACTCCTCTGCAGATCTAATGGTGACAAGAAGGGAAAGACACTTAATTGAACCTCAGCTTGTGATCTGAAGTTATAAATATATTTACTGAAACACAAATCATTTCAAACAAACCCTGCAGATGTTACAGCCAACAACAGCTGACATACCGAGCCTGTCGTATTCACGTCTGGTGTACGTTTGATTCCTCCTGCTTGTTTCCTTTGAAGCAAACAGGAGAAGAGCTTTTGTTTGACTGAGCTGAAGACAAACAGACTCCACTTGTGACTAATTGCACAACAAATAAGAGTAGAAAGAAAGAAACTATACTCACAGTAATAACAGTTGGGAAGTCATTACCTTCCTGGTGTTTCTTTCTTAAACTGACCTTTTTCTTGCTGGAGTCTGGTGGAGAATCAGATGTTACCATATCATTTAACATCATATTACGTATTCATCACATATTAACGTCTACGCAGACGTCGGAAAATGTAAATGATTTAGATTTGTGTTGTAAGGTAAAAGAACCTCAAAATGGTACTTGAGGACAGTACTTAAGTAAATGCACCATTGCAATTCATCTGGAGATAAGAGGGGAGAACAAGTCATATTTATCCCCCTTCTATGTTGTGACGGTTCCCTATCTGGGTTACTTATGTATGTTCCTTTAAGACAGCAGGTACCAGAGGTGGTGATCGCCTAAATGGAGGCACCTGGGCCCGGTGCGCTTCCCCTATAAGGGTCCACCTTCCTGGCAACCTGGGGGCGCTCTCCCATCACCCCGTGGAGGAACGAGAACGGCTCGTTCCAGCCACCATTTGACGTTGGACCTATTGTTTATGTTTAATAAACTCTGTGCTTTTTGGCAAACTGTCTGCGTCTCCATGATTGGGTCATGGCTGTCGGAGCCAGGTCGTGACATATGTTGTCCAATGCAAGCTGACCTTATAATGCTGCTAATTCTGACAGCACCTGAAGGCAGCATCATGCTCTGTCCTTTGGTTTGAGCTCAGTGAGAACAGAACAACATGGCTCGTTACCAGGTCCCGTTATCTGTCGGTGTGTGTCGGCCTCCAGTTGGCCGGTGGGCCTCCAGCAAACAGTTACAGATGGAAGCAACTCTCTCTCAGAGAGACTCTTCACCACCAACACCTCCCTTTGGTTCAGAGACTCTCTCCTCATCACATTCTCACCTCCACACTTCACTTTAAATAGAAACAGGAAACAGCAGAAACACCTCGATGCAAGAAACAGCTTTTTATCTCAAAACCCCAAAAGCTAAAAACAGAACCATGAATCATATGTTAGAATCCACTTCTCATCTGAACTTCCTCCTCTCTTACAGCCGACTTTGGTCTTTCCAAAATCATCGATGACCAGGTGACCATGAAGACCGTCTGTGGTACGCCGGGGTACTGTGGTAAGTTCAAGACCTCTACGACTACGTGATCTTTAGAGTAGTATGTAGTATTAGTAGATGATGTAGTAACAGTAGTACATGTTGTAGTAACATTAGTAGATGATGTAGTAGCAGTAGTACATGTAGTAACATTAGTAGATGGTGTAGTAGCAGTACTACATGTAGTAACAGTAGATGGTGTAGTAGTAGATGATGTAGTAACAGTAGTACATGTTG
>NW_022280592.1:0-6059 GCF_004355925.1 Anarrhichthys ocellatus | reverse complement strand
AGTAGTACATGTTGTAGTAACATTAGTAGATGGTGTAGTAGTAGATGATGTAGTAACAGTACTACATGTTGTAGTAACATTAGTAGATGGTGTAGTAGTAGATGATGTAGTAACAGTAGTACATGTTGTAGTAACATTAGTAGATGGTATATTGTCAGTTGTAGGTGTGTTTAATGACCTGCGTTGCTCTGATGTCTGTCAGCGAGCAGCGGTGCGTTCATTGCAGATGCTGCTCTGTGGTGTATCACAATACTCTCAGTTAGACCTTCTGTCAGCCATCTGTTGGCTAACGGGCTCCTCTGCCTGCAGCTCCAGAGATCCTGCGGGGAAACGCTTACGGCCCTGAGGTGGACATGTGGTCGGTGGGCGTCATCCTCTACATCCTGTGAGTCCATTCACACCTCCTACCAGTCCCATGAAGGGATTGAGTGTTGACTCACTCCTGTCAGTGTTTCACATCTAACTTTTATGGTCCTCCGTCTGTCTCATAACAGCGATGACATCATGTCAAACACTGCTTCCTGTTTATCTGTTACTGTGATAGTGGTGCCTTTAAATGGGTTTGATGGTTTTTAAAGTCATTAAGCTATAGAGGTTATTCTCTAATTGACTAATCTAAAAAGACTAAGTCTAGTAATGTTTGTTTTTGTTTTAAGTGTTTTAGCCACGAGCTAACCTCTTGAATTACAGCCTCATTATGAACTATGAGTACTTGTACCATCTCCTGCGTCCTGTTCCCCAGACTCTGTGGGTTCGAGCCCTTCTTTGACCCGAGGGGGGATCAGTACATGTACAGTCGAATCCTCAACTGCGACTACGAGTTTGTGTCTCCGTGGTGGGACGATGTCTCCCTCAATGCCAAGGATCTGGTGAGTTCCTCTGATCCTAAGGACATCCTGACATGAAGCACTCAAATCTCTTATAAATTAAACAAGTACCATGTATCAAGTCTTGCTTGAATGTTTTTTTTTCTTGAATAACTTAGACTTGTTCTGCACTTAAACATGTCTCAAAAGACTTGACTTGTACTTCTTTTGTCTGGAATGTGCTGTAAACCTGGACTGGGCTTAAGAAACATTCTTTTATCATTTCCGACTTGACTTAGACTTTTTCTTAAGTGGCTTGGACCTCTGGAATAACTTTGAGTTCTCAAATGACATAATACTTGTCCTGGACTTGTCCTGACCCTGTTTATCCTGACCCTGTTTGTCCTGACCCTGTTTGTCTTGACCCTGTTTGTCTTGACCCTGTTCGTCCTGACCCTGTTCATCCTGACCCTGTTCATCTGTCTGCAGGTCAGTAAGCTGATCGTCCTCGACCCTCACAAGCGCCTCAGTGTCCGGGAGGCCTTGCAGCACCCCTGGGTCCTGGGCAAAGCCGCCCGCTTCTCCCACATGGACAACGCCCAGAGGAAGCTACAGGAGTTCAACGCTCGTCGTAAACTAAAGGTGAGGACGGCGTCTTAGAGAAGACCTTTTGAGAGGAACAGGAGCTCAAAGGGCTGATCAAACTCTTTACGAATCTCCCTGTAAAGAGTTGTTGATGTGTGGTCTCCTATTGATGAGCAGTCAGGATCCTCCTCAGTTAGTGTTTTGAGTGTGAAGATCTGAAATCATCAGGATCTTCTTTAGTGTTCTCAGTGAGCAGTACATCGACCAATTGCTAACAGGCTAAAATGTGTTGACAGGCTGCCATGAAGGCCGTCGTGGCTACCAGTCGGATGAACGAGGGTTCGCGGCGTCGCACCGACAGCTGTGAGATTCCAGGCTCGGGGACTTCGAGGCAGAGCAGCATGCAGCAGGACCCGCCTCCTGAGTCGACAAGCCCCACCCCTGAGGACAAAGAAGAAGCCCCACCCCCAGATCAACAGTCGCCACACGAAGACGAATCAAAGCCCGCCGACCAAAGTGCCCTCAGCCCCTCCCCTCCTCACAGCCCCAAACCGCCCAACTCTGATGTCATGCCCACAGGCTCCGCCCCCACCAGACCGCCGCTGCGGGCCGACGGGCTGCGACAGGCGTCCGTCGTCCCCAAAATCAAGCCGGTGAAGCCACGAATGCCGCAGAAGAGCTGCTCCATGGTAGAGCCCGCCTCCAGGGTCGAGGCCCCACCCACGCCTCCAAGTCCCAGCAGCCTCAGCAACGGCTTCACGCCGGGGGCGGGGTCCGCCAGTAAGACTGCCCACTGCCAGTGATCAGCTGGCAGACAGGACAGACACACAACCACTCAAATATTCAGCCTTCCATCTTTACAAACATCTAAAATCATTTAATGGGACCAAATTAACCTAAAATATCTGCATCATCTAACATTTAACATTTAACCTCCATTTCTGTAGCTCTGCTGCTACGCTAACATGCTAACATGCTACGTACCCACTGAGGGTTTGTTGGATATTTTTTCTGTTTTTACTGGTTTCAGAACGGAGGTTTGGGATGATTCAGGATATGAAGAAAGAAAAGCTTTTGTTCCACATCAGGACTTAGAAGCGGTTGCTGGTTAGCGGTTGCTGGTTAGCGGTTGCTGGTTAGCGGTTCCTGGTTAGCGGTTGCTGTGGTAAGAAAAACAACCAAACGCTCAAAAGAAAACGGCCTTTTTAGGGCCTAATATGACCATAAATGTAACTGCCACAAAAATATTTCTCTCTTTCCTCAAATACTTTTTTACGAGTTTTGAAAACTGAAATTTTTTTATCTGCAAGAAAAAACATCTTTTTATTTTGTCTTTGTAGATATGTTATATTATTATGTCATAAACAGTAATTCTTTAAATATTTATAAAACTCTTAATCACATGAAAGGTACTTTACTGTCACAAACTACAGACAACAAAGAGAACTAACTCGGGCTGCTTCAGTCCAGCTAGCATCGCTAAGCTAGCATGCTAGCATCGCTAAGCTAGCATGCTAGATTATATTTGGGTTAACAGAAATCTGAAGCTCAGCAGTTAGCATGCCAGCTAGTTTAGAGATACTTTGATATTGTACCCTTCTAGTCTAGTCTCTGGATTGAACCCTCATAAATCATCACAGAGCATCTTTAACCTCGTTTATTATCAGTGTTAAACTCCTCAAATCAAACTAAAATGGAGTCTCTTGCTGTTCGGTGCACTTCTTACCACAGAAACCACAGAAACTCATAAACCACCATGTTTGTGTATCTGGATACGTTCACGTTTACACCTGCTGTTTTAGGATTATTATGGTCTGTCGACCTTTCACACCTCGTCTGGTTAAATGAAAAATAACTGCCCGACCAAACAGTCCGGATGGATCTGAACTCTGGTTCGACTCGTTTTAAGTGTAAAAACTGAAAAATAAAAAGGTTACAGGATAGAAAGATTGTCAAGAAATAGTTCCAGTTCATAACCCGTCATTCATTGATTTATTTTTGATCTTCACCTTCTTTGTCTTCATCTTGTTCTTCTTCTTGTTCTTCTTCTTCTTCTACTTTTTTCTTCTTTTTTTCTTTTTCTTCGTTTTCTTCTTCACCTTCTTGATCTTCTTCTTGTTATTTTTCTTCTTCTTCTTCTTTTGGGACTAAAGGAGACTTTTTCCTCAGACGCTCAGGACGGAGCCGATTGATTGTATTTCATTAAACTTTTTTGAACACGATGTGAAGGACACAGACAAAGAGAGCAGCTTCTTCTTCTTCTGCATCCCTTTAAGTTTTCGGCTTCAGACGAACTCTGAGAAACACGAAGCTTCTGTTTCAGTTTGAAGAGACGATGAGTTTTGATCTTTTTTATTTTTAACCCTTTCTACTCGTTACTGTTGACTTCCTTCTGCAGCGTTATGAGTAGATTCAGTGTGTAGTTCAGTGACGTGTCGTGTTTGTGAGCGTTTAGTAAAACAGTGTTGTTTACACTTTAATCAGCAGTGATGATGGTGATGGTGATGATGGTGGTGGTGATGATGATGATGATGGTGGTGGTGATGATGATGGTGACGGTGGTCTGTTTGCACTGTACATATTTGGGTTAAAGATAATTACTGACACAGACCCCCACAACAAATATCAAATTTGACCTTTGACCTGATCTGAAACCACACGTTCTACCTCTCTCTGTACAGGGGCTTCCAAACATCCAGACATCTCTGGAAAAAAGAAATCGTGTCGAGCCCAGTAGGCCACACACAAATCTACGGTGGCCTGGACAGACCAAACAGAAGCAAACAGTAGAGTTCAGTTCCTAACTGGCTAGAAATACACACAGCGACATATTTTATACTACAATACCACAGTCACTGAGGTATTTGTACACATAATCTACAGGTGCTATTTTCTGCATTTCTAATTTACCAGCGTTTCATATTTGTAACAGTCAGAAAAACTACAAGGTATGTTCCTATCAGTGTGATCAATAAGAGAGAATCTGAGAGCTTTTGGTTCTGTCTCAGCCACCGTAGACGAACTCTCTTTAAAGAGGAACCAAACCTCCACAACGTCCTGAAACCTTCAGATCCTCAGTCCTTCTTTAGCCCCGCCCTATCTAACCCCGCCCACTTTTAGCGGTCCTATCAAATGCAAATGCAGTAAATAAAAAGCTTAAATTGTTTTCACTCTGACCAGCAGGGGGGGCTGAAGCCTTCTCTCACTAATGTTTCTTGACAAAACTAAAAGCTCTGTGATTGGTCGATCCCAACGTCAGCAGTTGACTTTGTGGTTTGGTTCACCTTTAAATAAAAACAAAACGTCAGTTACAGCTGAACGCAGCGCTCACCTGTCCACAGTGTTCACCTGTCCTCAGCGTTCACCTGTCCTCAGCGTTCCCCTGTCCTCAGTGTTCACCTGTCCTCAGTGTTCACCTGTCCACAGCGGTCCCCTGTCCACAGTGTTCACCTGTCCACAGTGTTCACCTGTCCTCAGGCATTCACCTGTCCACAGTGTTCACCTGTCCTCAGCGTTCACCTGTCCTCAGCGTTCCCCTGTCCTCAGTGTTCACCTGTCCTCAGTGTTCACCTGTCCACAGTGTTCACCTGTCCTCAGCGTTCACCTGTCCTCAGCGTTCCCCTGTCCTCAGTGTTCACCTGTCCTCAGCGCTCCCCTGTCCTCAGCGTTCACCTGTCCTCAGCGTTCCCCTGTCCTCAGTGTTCACCTGTCCTCAGTGTTCACCTGTCCACAGTGTTCACCTGTCCTCAGCGTTCACCTGTCCACAGCGTTCCCCTGTCCTCAGTGTTCACCTGTCCTCAGCGCTCCCCTGTCCTCAGCATTCACCTGTCCTCAGTGTTCACCTGTCCTCAGCGCTCCCCTGTCCTCAGCATTCACCTGTCCTCAGTGTTCACCTGTGCTCAGTGTTCACCTGTCCTCAGTGTTCACCTGTGCTCAGGTGTTCACCTGTCCTCAGTGTTCACCTGTCCACAGCGGTCCCCTGTCCTCAGTGTTCACCTGTGCTCAGGTGTTCACCTGTCCTCAGTGTTCACCTGTCCTCAGTGTTCACCTGTCCTCAGTGTTCACCTGTGCTCAGGTGTTCACCTGTCCTCAGTGTTCACCTGTCCACAGCGGTCCCCTGTCCACAGTGTTCACCTGTCCTCAGTGTTCACCTGTCCTCAGGTGTTCACCTGTCCTCAGTGTTCACCTGTCCACAGTGTTCACCTGTCCTCAGGTGTTCACCTGTCCTCAGCGTTCACCTGTCCACAGCGGTCCCCTGTCCACAGCGGTCCCCTGTCCTCAGCGTTCACCTGTCCACAGCGGTCCCCTGTCCACGGCGGTCACCTGTCCACGGTATTCAGCTGTCCACGGCGTTCCCCTGTCCACGGCGTTCACCTGTCCATGGCGTTCCCCTGTCCACGGAGTTCCCCTGTCCTCAGGGGTTCACCTGCCACAGCGGTGCCCTGTCCTCAGGTGTTCACCTCTCCACAGCGGTCCCCTGTCCTCAGGTGTTCACCTGTCCTCAGGCGTTCCCCTGTCCACAGCGGTCCCCTGTCCACAGCGTTCACCTGTCCACAGCGTTCCCCTGTCCACGGAGTTCCCCTGTCCACGGAGTTCACCTGTCTACAGCGGTCACCTGTCGACAGCGTTCACCTGTCCACGGCATTCACCTGTCCACGGCGTTCCCCT
>NW_022280591.1:20894-25269 GCF_004355925.1 Anarrhichthys ocellatus | reverse complement strand
ATGTGTGTCTATAGAAATGTTTGCATTTTGCACAAAATCAAAGTGAATGGATGATCAGATACATTGTGTGTTGATGGACTCGTTGATTAATTCCTTTAGTTGTCACGTTAACGCGATTTAACTAGATCTAAACTTGAGTCTCTTTGGATGTAGTTTTGTTCCTATTTGACTCATATAGAAATGATAAATTATTATTTTAATTGTAGTTTTTCATAGAATCTGGATGATATGTGTTCCATATTCATGAGAGCGTCATAAAAGGTCAACATTATTAATTATACAATCTTCAAGGTATTATTTTCCAACAGAATTTAGATTTGTAGGGAAGAGAATGTTTTCTTTATGAAGGAGGTTTAGATGAATATATTTAACATGGATCATACTGATTTATTAGATGATAGGTTTGTATGTAACTGTTGTTGTTGTAGGAGAACCCGGGTTATAAAGGAGAAAATGCAGAGCCGGCGTCCTCGGTGAGTCACCATTTAACTTCTTTACTGAGTCTGAAAGTGATAAAGTACATAACTACATCACTTAAAATATCAGCGCAGTAAAACTGCAGAATATTCCCCGTCTGGAGGAACCATTTCAAGGATTTCTTTTTGAAGAACCTCAGCCTCTCCCTGACCTTTGACCCCTCTGCAGATGGACAGTCGTAGCATCAAGCGCTCCCATGGCGAGAGGATCAAGTACAAGCTGGTGGCGGTGTCTCACGGGAACGACATCGCCTCGCTGTTCGAGCTCGACCCGACGACGCTGCAGAAGACGGACTCATTCGTACCACGGTAGGAAGCACACGGATGTTTCACATTAAAATACCACAGAGACGTCCTAAAAGACCCCTAGAACCTCTTCAGGGACCAGAGGAACCACCTAAACGACCCTAATGAGCTAAAGAACCCTGAGATCCACCTCAATGACCCCTAGAACCTTTAGATGAAGCAGACTAGTTGAGGTAAAGCAGACTGGTTGACGTAAAGCAGACTGGTTGACGTAAAGCAGACTGGTCGAGGTAAAGCAGACTGGTTGACGTAAAGCAGACTGGTCGAGGTAAAGCAGACTGGTTGAGGTAAAGCAGACTGGTTGACGTAAAGCAGACTGGTCGAGGTAAAGCAGACTGGTCGAGGTAAAGCAGACTGGTTGAGGTAAAGCAGACTGGTCGAGGTAAAGCAGACTGGTTGAGGTAAAGCAGACTGGTGGAGGTAAAGCAGACTGGTTGAGGTAAAGCAGACTGGTCGAGGTAAAGCAGACTGGTGGAGGTAAAGCAGACTGGTTGAGGTAAAGCAGACTGGTTGACGTAAAGCAGACTGGTGGAGGTAAAGCAGACTGGTTGAGGTAAAGCAGACTGGTGGAGGTAAAGCAGACTGGTTGAGGTAAAGCAGACTAGTTGAGGTAAAGCAGACTGGTTGACGTAAAGCAGACTGGTTGAGGTAAAGCAGACTGGTGGAGGTAAAGCAGACTGGTTGAGGTAAAGCAGACTGGTTGAGGTAAAGCAGACTGGTCGAGGTAAAGCAGACTGGTGGAGGTAAAGCAGACTGGTGGAGGTTAAGCAGACTGGTTTAGATAAAGCGTGCTCGTTGTCTCCCAGGAACTCGTTTGTACGACTGAGACATCTGTGCACCAACACCTGGATCCAGAGCACCAACGTCCCCATCGACATCGACGAGGAGAGACCCATCAGACTCATGGTGAGTCAGCTCAAGTTAAAAAAAAGGCTTTGAATTGATTCTTTTGATGAAAGACGTTAAACTTTAGTGCTTCACACATTTTAATTTAGTGTCATGAACATCAGACCAGAAGTTTATTTTTAATCCTGCTGACTAACACACTACAAACTGGTGATCATCAAAATGCAGAACTTTCTGTTAATTGGCTCATCGATTCATTGGTTTGATTGTTCTGTTATTAATTGTTCTATTATTAATTGTTCTAGTATTGATTGTTCTATTATTGATTGTTCTGTTATTAATTGGTCCGTTATTGATTGTTTGTCTTTAATAATTAGTATCGTACTGTCAACTGTACAAAAAGCTGGTTTGGAATCACTGGTCAGATTCATGACTTATTTTTTTCTATAATTTTCACAATTTTAAACAATTAAAACTTTATTTATCAGCTTGTGTTTTAACATTTAACATTCCAGAACCTCAGTTTATGTTTCTATTTCTATCTTAGTATTGGTGAGGTAATAATGTATTTTCTTTTAGAAACAATTATTTGTTTTTCTTGAGTTTATCAGAGCTGGAGTTGCTCTCCGTCAGTGTGTGAAGTGTATATTAATAATAGTAATGAATGATATTATTAATGATAGTAAGTAACACAACTCGTCCTGCAGTTAGGAACGTGTCCAACGAAAGAGGACAAGGAGGCGTTTGCGATCGTCTCCGTTCCCGTGATGGAGATCAGAGATCTGGACTTTGCCAACGATGCCAGCGCCATGCTGAGCACCGTGGTGGACCAGTTCAGCCAGGGCTTCATCAGCCAGAACGACCGGCGGTACGACTCCGTGTGCGTGTGTGTGTGTGTGTGTGTGTGTGTGTGTGATAAGGGAGTGTTGCTAGTGTATCTGTTTGTGAATTTAGGAACTAATTTGATGTCTGTACATGTTTGCATCGAAATATAATAGTTTATTGAAAAATAACTTCAAGGTTAATTGTTGCCGAAATGCTCACTATTGATTTTACTTTTATTTGATCTGATTTCCACTAAAAATGGGCATAATTTAATATTCATATTCAAAAAGTCCTTTTCGGCTTAAGTGTTTCTCTGTTTAGGTCGAGGGATCACATTTTCTGAGAGTTAAAAAATCTATTTCATATCCACGTTATCCTTCGTGGTCATTAATCCATGATCACGATTAGAGTACCTCATACACGTACGAATGTGTTTAAGTGGACACAGTAATTCAAATAAATAAAAATAACTTGAATTTGGTCTGAAAACTTTCTCAGTGTGAGAAAGAAAGAAATGTTCATTTGTGAAAAATGGTCCAAATGTCTTCTTAAAAGTGGCAGATGATCCTCTTCATAGTCAAAGAATGATGT
Organism: Anarrhichthys ocellatus; assembly: GCF_004355925.1. Taxonomy (NCBI): domain Eukaryota; kingdom Metazoa; phylum Chordata; class Actinopteri; order Perciformes; family Anarhichadidae; genus Anarrhichthys; species Anarrhichthys ocellatus. The sequence goes on along the minus strand of NW_022280591.1, from coordinate 22,225 downwards.
AGAAAAGAAATTAGTTGTAACAATGAAAATATATTATCTGTACAAAAGTCTTTTTGATACCATGATCATACAAAGAGGAAAGCTTTCCATCTTTTAAAGAATGAAGTAATAATGGATTTTCTGATCTCTCTTCAAATCTTAAAAGCAGACTTAACCAACTTAACATTTCTGAGCAGGGAGAGACCGAGATATTCACGGAAACATGATCAGAATCCGGCCTTGAGGAAGAGTTAATGTTCTGTGTTTTTTGACGATCAGGTTTGCCATCAAGCTGCTGGAGGACGTGGTTTTCTTCGTGGCTGACGTCATCAACAGCGGTCAGGCGGTCCTGGATGTAGTCATGACCAAAGCCAACCGAGAGAGACAGAAACTGATGAGAGAACAGAACATCCTCAAGCAGGTATGATCCCAGAGTTACTCTGGTATTTAAAAAAGAAATCACAAAGCAGAAGCAGGAAACTACCTAAAAATACCTGATTGTGTTTTCAGATCTTTGGCATCCTGAAAGCTCCCTTTAAGGACCGGGGGGGAGGGGAGGGTCCTCTGCTGCGTCTAGAGGAGCTGGCGGACCAGAAGAACTCTCCCTACCAGTACATGTTCAGACTCTGCTACCGAGTCCTCCGGCACTCCCAGGAGGACTACCGCAAGAACCAGGTGAGGAGGAAGATGATGATGAAAGTGATGGTGACGATGACCCCATTTGTCAACTACCTGTGAAATCTTATTCAATGTGTTCAGTTCAGTTGGCTTTCCTGGGTCTTTTATTGTAATTACTTTATTCTGGATAGTTTTCAAAGACCTGATTTGATGTTGATGATAATGATGATTGTTTGATTAATAAGCTGGCGAGAAGTTCTTACAATCCTTCGTAAAAGAATGTATTTTGGAGTATCTACAAAACTTAGTAAACTGCAGAGGAACACAGATAGATCGGCAGTAGCTGAAAGCTCCTAAACAGCTACTGAAGGGACCTTGAGGTGAGCTGAAGTGTTGTTTCACAAAGGAGGATAATAATGTTGGTAGAGATGCTAAGAACGATGATGGTGAAGTTCACGAGGAAGGTCGAGATGCTAAGAACGATTCTCTCTCACTGTCTGCCTCTCTGTCTCCCTCACCTTCCTCCCCCCTTTCAGGAGCATATAGCGAAGCAGTTCGGTGTGATGCAGAGTCAGATCGGTTATGACATCCTGGCTGAGGACACCATCACCGCCCTGCTGCACAACAACCGAAAACTATTAGAGAAACACATCACGAAGACCGAGGTTGAGACCTTCGTCAGCCTGGTCCGCAAGAACCGAGAGCCCAGGTACGCATGGAGGCGGGAAGCAAGG
>NW_022280591.1:18222-20794 GCF_004355925.1 Anarrhichthys ocellatus | reverse complement strand
GCGTCATTATGTTGTCAGTTTATTATTCTTACATTGTGTTTGTGTTTGTGCAGGTTTCTCGACTATCTGTCAGACCTGTGTGTGTCCAACAACGTTGCTATCCCCGTCACTCAGGAGCTCATCTGTAAATGTGTGCTGGACCCCAAAAACCAGGACATCCTCATCAAGACAGAGTAAGGAGGCAGGCAGGGAGGTGGGGGGTTGACCTTTGACCCCCTCAATCACAAATGATTTCCGCATCATCTAAGGTTTATTTGACATTACATTTGATGTGGGAGGATATGGTCTGTAATAGGAATGTTACACGGAGCTTTCACACCACGCAATTGGTTCCAAAATCGGCCTGTTGTTGTTTCCATCAATCAGATCAGCAAAAGCGTTTTTGAATTCCTCGTCACTCCAGATGGAATTTAAAATGACAGGAGGACCAGTGAGTTCACAGAAGAACAGGAAGTCATTGTGGGTTTAATTGTTAATGTCGGGTGGGGATAAAAATCACAGACCAGTGTATGTCAGTGGTTGGATCTAGTGTGTGTTTTCTTTTTTTTTATGTATTGAATTTCCAGAACAGAGCTTTTATTTTGAAATATAGTTTCCTGCTGCAATGTGAGCAATCTACTAAAACTAGGCGATCTAAATGATGCTTTTAATGTAATAACATCATTTCACTTGATTTCTGCTTTGTTTCATCTAGACGTCGTGCCCCCAAAGATGCGCCCCCTGGTGGCGGTCAGGGAGACTACCTGGGGATGGATGACTATGGAGATGAGGATGAGGTAAATCTGCATGCATCTCAGTTTACTTCTTATTTTCTCCATTAGCCTCACATGCTCTGCATGGCTGTCTAGAACACACAAACTTTGGATAAAGATCGACTGCAGGCAGAGCATTCAAAGACATTTCTGAAAATTTAAGTTTTTGTTTGAGAGAAAAAAGAGAGGCAAAACTATGGTTTTCCGCTTCACCAAATAAAGCTTGGGATGGTCATCTAGGTCAAATCAGTCTGATTTTGTTCTTGTCTCTTCCTGCAGGTGTGGCTGGTGTGGACAGACAAGACCAATGAGAGACAGGAGAAGAGCATCAGACAGCTGGCTCAGGAGGCGAGACAAGGAAATGCTCACGATGAGAACGTCCTCACCTACTACAGGTAGGGGTCATGCACAGAAGATTTCATGAAAATCACACCATTAACTTGCAGTATATTGTAAGTTCACCCAAGAATGGCAATGGAAGAAATCAAAGCTATCTCTGTGGACACCCTCAGGTACCAGCTGAAGCTCTTTGCGCGAATGTGTCTGGACCGTCAATATCTGGCCATTGATGAGATCTCCAAGCAGCTGGATGTGGAGCTCATCTTCTTGTGTATGATGGACGAGACGCTGCCCTTTGACCTCCGGGCCTCCTTCTGTCGCCTCATGCTCCACGCCCACGTAGACCGAGACCCTCAGGAGCTAGTGACGCCTGTGAAATTTGCCCGCCTCTGGACCGAGATCCCTACCTCCATCACCATCAAAGAGTTGGTAGATTTTAATACTTTAAATCTTTTGAAGTCTGTTTTCTACCATATCTAACTGGTTTTGCTGACTCTTGGGGATGTAGAGTCTGATTGGCTCAGTCAGCAGAGCATTAGACATTTAATCTGAGATGTGGATTACATTTCCTGTTAATTGACCTTGATAAATACAATGGACAACATTCCAGATCAAACTTCAAGGTTTGTTCCTTCAGTCTCGGTAGAGCATCAGACATTTAATATGGGGGTCCAGGGTTCAAGTCCGTGTTCAGGCATCATTTATAGGCGTTATATATTCATTTACATATAGCCGAAAAATCAATCTAATTCCACCCGTCTTTGTTTAGCCAAGCCACATGCAAATCAGGATCTACCCTTCGCAAGAACCTGTAGAACCTTAGCCCTATTTTTAGGCTTCTTCTTGAAAATTGCATACCCACACTAAAAAGAGTGTTTTTCTCTAAGTACAAGGTCTATTTTAATAATTTTGATGTTGTAATAAAAGTAACACTTGTGAGATTTGTTCAGATGTGTAAATATTGTGTATATGTTACTGGTTAAGAGTAAATGAAGATGGCAAACAGCTCAAATTGAAAAGTTTCAGGTTCGCCTGAAACAAAAGCCCTTTTATTGATATTATTTCTTGAAATGAGGCAGTGCTTACCCAAAAACATCTCCCAAATCATAGCACAACATGTCAACAGTCTCTATGCAACTTTTGACTTTGATAAAGTGAAGCAGAGAAAAGGTAGAGACGTTTTAGTACAGAGAGGTCAGGCGAGGTCAAGCAAAATTGTCATTTTGGAACCAGCTGTTCCATTGTAATTTTATAAACTATATAACTATATATTTCACTTGTTTTATCAATTATAGTGTTCAATCTTTCCAAATACAGCAGTTTGGCATCATTTTGAGAGCCTGAATCCTCTCTGAGCCTGTGAACAATGGATCGATCCTCATCTGACTGCTGTTTCCCCTGTGTGTATGTGGGGCTATCGCAGCCTATGATTGGATCAGACTTTTAATCTGAGGGTCCAGGGTTCAATTCCCTGTTCAGGC
>NW_022280591.1:7434-18212 GCF_004355925.1 Anarrhichthys ocellatus | reverse complement strand
GAATTTGGTTAGTCCTCAGCATGTTCAGATTTTCCTTTAACCTGTGGTTTTCTACGGCTACATGCAACTTTCCGTCAACCCTCCCCCAGTCCAGAATGTGATGGTAATAGCCAAAGTTGTTATGTATGTTACTGCCAGCAGTTATAAATCGAAGTCTCCCTGTTGTGTCAGTATCTGGTCAGTTGTCATCATTGGTGGAGGTCTACAGTGTGCTTCTTGCCATTGAGGCTGTTCGTTATGACAGGAAACAAGAAATGTTATCCAGAAGAAATGTTCTTTACTTGAACTTTCAGCATTAACCACGTTCATGATTGCCTTGAGTTTTGACTTAATTTAGTAAATTATTTTTCTGATTTGTGTCATTCTCAGTTATGACTCCAACATGGATGACAGCAGAGACAACAAGAAGAACCGGTTCTCCAATACAATGGCATTCATGGAGGAATATCTCAACCTCGTCCTGAACGACGAGCTGCCCTTCCACAATGAGGAGAAAAACAAACTTACATACGAGGTCAATCCTTGCTCTTCTACGTCCTGTCTCATCTTACAACTTCCGCCATCCTATAGTTTCGCTGTTTTCTCCCGTGTTCACTTCCTTTTTTTCCACTTTTTTTTCCTCCAGGTGGTGAGTTTGGCCAGACATTTGATCTACTTTGGTTTCTACAGCTTCTTCGAGCTGCTCAGACTCACCAGAACCCTGCTGGGCATCATCGACTGTAGACCCAATCCTGCATATGCCGGTCTCTTATTCCATGATGATGGATCAGGTAGTCTCTGCTTTGGTTACCGTTAGCCTAAACTAAAAAATATAGGACCACTTTCCCAAATAAATGAGAAAAAAGCATAAACTGGGTTGTAAGTAATATCTGCTTTTCTTCTTCCGTGTCTGAAGGGAAGAATGTGAAGCGCTCCATCCATGGGATGGGTCAGATAATGTCCACCATGGTCCTGAACAGGAAGCAGTCCATATTTGGAGGTGCCGGAGCCAGAGGGGCGGGGCTGGGGGCGGGGCTTGCGCTTGACGGACAGAGAGGCAGCAAAGATAGTATCGACAAGATGGACCTGACGGTGATGGACACCAAGCTGAAGATACTGGAGATACTACAGGTATCAGTACAAAAACCTTCCTACCCCCACTTCGCCCGGCTACATCAATTTCGAAATCCAGACACAAACTCTCCATAAAAACAATGGCTGAACCTCCTCTCAGAACATAAATCACAAGAACATTTATAGTGGCTTGGCCAAACCAAATAACTACACTGCTGAAAACATTACAGCTCATTTAAAAATAGATATTTTAGCCAAACTACAAATCAATTTCTACTATTTCATATAATACCTAAGGACAGCGGCAATATCACAGGCGACTAACAGAGCTTGATACCAATAGACCAAAATGTCAATACACCTAAAACAAATTTAGCTTGAAATACTGATATGAATGTGTGGGTATGAGAACATTGCATTTTAATATGTGAAAGAGCAGCTGAGAACCATAACAACATTTTGTTAAATTCTATAAACTTTGTCAAAACTGAATTTCACATCAAAATGTAGAAATTCTAGATTAAATCTGGTCTAACAAAACAGTTTTTTGTTGTTGTTTTTTTAACATATTTTATCTTCAGTCAACGTTAGCTGGTAAGCAAGCTAACGCTAGCTAACACATGTTGCTAACTACCCCTATTGAGATTGACCAATAAATGGCTTCAAAGGAATTATTTTGTTATGCTAGCTACTTTTAGGAAAGCAATGATATCAAGGCTTCATATTTTACAAGTCATCCCGATGACTCTTATTTCTTCATTGGGATATGTCCTGACAAACATGAACACGCTGGTTAATTATTATTACTTTAATGTGAACATGTTTCTGGCAGCTCTAACGCGACCTTACTCCGCTCTTCATCAGTTCATCCTGAACGTTCGTCTGGACTACCGCATCTCCTTCCTGCTGTCTGTGTTTAAGAAGGAGTTTGTGGATGTGTATTCCATGGCTGATGCTGATGCCACCACTAACATGGAGCATGCAGGTACAAACACAAGCTTTCACCAAAGTCTCTCTACTTGTATCTCTTACAGTTGTTTTTAACTAAACCCACATAAATAAAATATAACTAGTCAATTCTCTGCTGACAGTGCTGGTCTCTATTGATAAAGACATTTTTAATTTCAACTAAAGTTTTACCTGATTTGCTAAGGAAAATGTAATTTGACCTACCTTCAATTAAAGATGGATGTGTGTGACCTACGTCAACACACATCCCTCAGAGTTTGGTAAAGGTGTGTGTTGTTACTTCCCCCAATGCTTCCAGAGGTCCCAGTCAACATGGAAATGACAGGTAGAATCTAGAAAACCTCAAAAGCTTTTTATTATAAAGTGATCATTTAAGAAATCACTTTTTCCTGCTGTGTCCATTACATGTTCGTTAACATTTACCCTTAAATGTGCTTCCTGTTTTTACTGTCAAAGCGACCTGCGTGTGAAAATAAATAATCTCCAATCAAACTCATTTTTGGGGAATTCAGTCCAGTTGTTTTTTAACCGTTAGTGTGTTTGTCCCTCTTCAGCCACCATCAACCTGCAGCACATTGGAGAGCAGGCTGAGGCTATGTTTGGAGTCGGGTATGTAAGGTTGTACATGATACATATGTAGACATTTAACTTTACATATTTATTCATCAGGTTTTATTCTTAAAAACCTGCATCACTACTGAACAATTTCTTTTTACATTTTAAGAAGCAGATATGGATATCTCTACATATAAACTTAGATACACTGTGTGTGATTACAGTAAGGGGAACAGCATCCTGGAGGTGGATGATGAAGGCGGTCGCATGTTCCTGCGGGTGCTGACCCACCTCACCATGCACGACTACCCTCCTCTGGTGTCTGGGGCCCTGCAGCTGCTTTTCAGACACTTCAGCCAGAGACAGGAAGTGCTGCACACCTTCAAACAGGTACACACACACACACACACACACGGACGGAATTAAAAGCGGACAGAATGTTACGTTTGGGAAAGACTATCAACAATAAGACAAAATCCAATGTTTCTGACTAAAAGTCTTTAAACTAATGTGCACCACAATATGTGAAGGAGGAATCTAAATGATGGATACAAATGTGCAGAAAGGAAAAGGAAACATAATAGCAGTGAGCATCTTGCACTGCACATACTACACCTTTATACTTTCAACTGAACCTTCTCACAGCTGCTAGAGCATCAGACTTTTAATCTAAGGGTCCAGGGTTCAAGACCCTGTTCAGGCATCATGTTTAATGACCTGTCTGTTTGGTTCCCTATCATCATCGTTCATGGTGTCCGTGTTGCCTTCGGTGAGTGGTACATTTGGAAACATGTACTGTATGTTCAGGCAAAATACTTCTTGTGTAATATGTTGGTTCAACACATGCTGTCACCACATGACTTGGCTTTAGAGATGATGCACAACAATCATTTCACAAGTCTACCCTTTGTACTTGAGCTCATACATAACTTGAAATGTCTGAAGAGCTCATCATCATAAGGAGCTCATTTCAGAATTAAGAATTTCGGGAAATAAATATTTTTCGCATCCCTATCAGCCTCATATCTGCTCTGATATATCTGACTCAGTGTGACATAATAAGGAAGTACTGTATGTATTTTGTAAGAAAGAACATCTGTGATCACAGTGGGGGAAGCATTGAAAGAAAGCTGTGGACTGAAAGCTTTAGTGACAACTCCGATAATAAAGAAATACAAATACATTCCTAGAATTACACATTTATTTGCCTTTATCAACAAAATGTAATTTGAAGTTGGTGGTAGTGTTACACAATTGTTCTTTAACATTGATCAGGACCAAACTGGAGAAGACCATAGATACATTTCTTGAATGCCAATTGTCAAAGCAGCAACCTTTATCCAGTTTATGTAAGGTCTGTTTGTTTGTTGTTGTCATTAACCAACCAACTGTCAGCAAGATACTCATGTTACTCTGCAGGTCCAGTTGTTGATCTCGGCTCAGGATGTGGAGAACTACAAGCTGATCAAGGCGGATCTGGATCGTCTCCGAACTCTGGTGGAGAAATCTGAACTGTGGGTGGAGAAGAAGAACTCAGGTGGAGGCGACGGGAAGAAGGACAAGAAGGAGAAAGAACAGGTAGACAGCAAAAACGTCACCTTGTTTTTTCACCTTCAATTTCAGGATAGCCATTCATATTGAAAAAGGTAAAATAACTGTTGGAAAATTCCCCAATATGTGGTCAGCATATAAAAGGTTTATTTTACAAGCTTTGTCAAAGAAATTAGTTGCAATTAGATTATTGATTATTCCTCTGACTTCAAGCTCCTTTTCCACATTAGTGTCCAGTTATTGTTTTAAAAGAAACACTCACAAAAAAGCAAGTAATGTCATATATATAGCCCCCTTTACTTTATGTCATCCACTCACTGTATCATCACATGCTATTTTGTTCTTTAAAGATATATCTAATTTGGGATTCAAAGCTAATACCTGTCTATATCTATATCTATATGTATATATGGACATGATATGGTTTATGTTCCTGCCACAACTGATACGTATCTTTCCAAATGCCTAGAATTGGACAAAGAATAAATCTTTTTATTAAGTACGTTACATCACAGTCATTTAGCAGACACTTTTATCCAAAGCAACTTATAACTTAGATTCCATCACACCGTAGGCACAGCTACTGGAGCAATTTTGAGGTAAAGTGTCTTGCTCTAGGACACATCTACATGCGACTAGTGGAGCCAGAGCCGGGGATCAAACCTCCGATCCTCTGGTTGAAGGACGGCCCTGCTCTCCACTTAGCCACAGTCGCCCACTACATGTGTGCTCAAGGAGGAAAGGGGGTTGAGGAGGCGGTGGAAGTGCAGTATCATCAGCATACGACTTTAGAGTGAAAGACAGTTCAGTGAGGGAGTTGAGTCAAATGAGAATTATTGTCTGAATCCTAAAGGCTTACTTTCTCTCAGAACTAACAGGTGTGCTGTCAATGTCTTAATGTCTTGATTACATTCCAAGCTGCTGTAAATAACTATATTACAACTAACAGTGTATAACCACTAACAAATTAACTAACTCAAAGTCACTACTTAAACCAGCACAAGAACCATTTCCTTGGTAGAAAACTAATATTATTGATAATCAGAATATCACTCATGAAACTAACTACAAAACAGAAACCAAACAAATGATTGTTTAACCTTGGTGGTTGGTAACGTTGGTGTGGGGCTTGCTGATGTCTCAGATGGTTGAGGTCCTGGGTTCAGATTTGGCTTGGGGTTTTTGTTGCATGTCACGCCTAAACTCTCTCTTTACTGTTCTGTTGTACACAATGCTCCAAACATGTCTTAAAAGTCCAGTGTGAAGGATTCAGTGGCATCTAGTGGTGAGGTTGCATATTGCAACTAACTGAATATCCCTCGCTCACGCCTCCCTCTCCAAGTGTGTCAGTGAACTACGGTGGCCTTCAGGTAACAATAGAAAAAAACATGAAAGTCTCTCTTTAGACTCATTATTAAGTTTGTCCGTTCTGGGCTACAGTAGAAAGATGGCGGTGCAACATGGTGGACTCTGAAGAGGACCTGCTCCCTATGTAGATATGAAGGACTTTTCTCAGCTAATGGTTAAGGTTCTTAGTTTCAGGTGATTGTACACTGATGAAAACGCAGTCAATCATAAAAGCTCCTTTAATAGCACCATTTGATTATCAATCTTTTGGCAAAGGCTGGCCTGATCATTTGCTCTAGCCAGTCAGTAGTGAGACATTTATTTCTCCTGCCAACGTCATTTAGTCGACATGGAAGTTGTGGTCGTGGTTACTGGGAGCAGTGAACTTTATGTTTCTACTACCATCAAACCAGTTAACTTGAGCATTCTTATTTCTGTAAGTTGACTAACAACAACCTGCCCAATTGCAAACAATCTTATCCAGGGTTGGGTGACATTTTTCTGTTGCTATTTTTCACAGATGTTGCCCAGGTAGCTCCGTAGGAAAGTGACGTCCCCACTCTTAGTCCCGCCTAAAAAGCTCTTATAGGTTGATTGTTTTTCAAGACCTATTTGAATGACTTCATGTCCACATCTGCAACAGTGTAGAAGTGTTTTGAATCGTAACACATACTTTATGGTAAATGGACTCGCTTTTCTAGTCTTCCGACCACTCAAAACGCTTTAATTCATACACTGATGGCAGGGCTACCATGGAAGATGCCAACTGCCCATCAGGATCTATCTAAGCATTCATACCCATTCATACACCGCAGGAACAGCCTACGGGAGGAATTTGGAGTTAAGTGTCTTGCCCAAGGACACATCAACATAGACCCAGGGATCGAACCGCGGACCCTGTGATTGAATTCAAGTGTGTATAATTTAGTACCTAACCCAGAGAGAACTGCATATGCTGTCTTACCCTCTGCATCCTGCAGGGGGCATCAGAGGATGCGACGCCTAAGAAGGAGAAGCAGGAGAAGGGCAACGAGAACTACCAGAAAGTCAAAGAGGTGAGAACGCTAGTCCAACAGTGTTCCTTCAAGAGGTTACCCGCTTTTAGTTTCGTTGTTGTTTTGGCTTTCCTTCTGCATCGTGGTGTTTCTGTGGTGCATGTCCAACAGATCACCTGTCAATCAATCAATGTGGGCTGAGGTTTCCTTTGATGAGGTTGTTTATGTAGTGGTCCTGTCTTAGTCTTTTCAGAAATGGTGGCTTTCTCTGATCAGAACCATTTCATTTTGTTTCTCCTTCCTAATAGTCACTCTGAATAACGGCATTAGCCAAATGTCTCAATTATAAATGTAGTGGAAGATAAAAAGGAAATGTTCAAAATAAAAATAAAAAATGTAATCAATCTTTGTACAATACTCACATTCCCACACAGTCTGTACACTGAAAGAGTTGCTGGTGTGTCTAATCATTCCTAAACTGTCTCTGAGGCAAAGCTGACTGCTCTGTATGAAATAAAGAACAATCCACAGTCGTCATTTTGTTTCAAATCACACCAAAGTTCAGCCAATCAAATCGTTTGTTTGCCTCTTCGTCTGATAGATTTGGGCTTCAATTGTTGCCACCATTCTAATGCCAACAATGCCATTGTGATCATACATTTCATATTTATGTGGTTTATTTTTTTAAACACCTTTTAAGATTTAATAGTTGTGTGCAGTTTTTATGGATCACTTTTGTTGTAATAAAATGTAATAAGCACTCAGTAAGTAAATGTAGAAATGTTAGAATGTGTATAATGAAAGCAGATTTTAAACTGGTAAGTTGCTTTAAAATAATGTAGGTGTGGCTTCCAGCATCATTGCCTCAATTCACTTTTCTTTTTATCTGAAGTTTGTTTTGTGAATTTGTTATGTATTAGCCAAAAAGTATGAATTCTGTATAATTTTGATTCAGGTTGATCAAATGAATCCACTTCTTTACAATTTAATTTTCTATTCCTTTTCCATTGTATCCAAGAATTTACGGCAGCAAAACAAACTTGTAGCAAATAAAAATACATTTTAACATTTGGAAACTGGACAAATATGGTTTTCAGTATGTTTAAAAACATAAAGAATAGGGGGCCTAACACAGAGCCCTGGGGAACCCCACAGAAGTAGTCTTGAGTAATTCTTTACATTAAAGTAATTTCCATAAACATATGTATAAGTAATGTTTGGGATTGTATTTGAACAGCTTCAAGAGAATAATAAGAGTCGGTCTTTATACTGTACATTTTACATAGCATTGCAGTAGACTTAGACATATTTGCTTTGACTAAACTGAAATATGATTTCCAGCATATTTTATTCTTAGTTATCTATTATCATGTCAAACCCATAGAAGGTATTTCAGACACTCTTATGTATAAGTGTACTCTGTGAATGAGAAGTTAAGTGGACAATAAATTATACTTTTCTTAGCAGCTAGGGACTTTACTTGTTAAGGATATAAAATGAAACAGCTTTCATGTTTCACGACAAACATATTATTTAGTTTCTTCTAATTGTGTCTCTTGTAATTGTGCACCACCTCCACCTGTCCACTGCCTGGTATCTCTGTAGATCCTGGAGAGGCTGAATAAGATGTGCAGCAGTGGAGTGTGGAAGAAGCAGCAGAGGCTGTTGAAGAACATGGGAGCGCATAAAGTCATGCTGGACCTGCTGCAGGTGTCATATGACCAGGTGAGACTGGTTCCCGCCACAATAAGAGCTTCTTAATTTGCAGGTGATGTCTCCACTCAGTACACACCGCCTCTCATAGTAAACACTATGAAACTCATCAATATAAGACATAATATACGGCTGTACTGAATAGCTGGAAACTTCATTCATAACTCTGACGTTTGAATTGTAAATCAACATTTCATGCTGCGGAGCTTGTTGGTTTCTTTCATGCTTATTCATTGTGTTTAAAGCCTGTATTACTGTATTACTGTATTACTGCACAGTTGCAGATGAAGATCAGGCTACATATTATAATGAGTATTATTAGTATATAAATCAGATTCCATGGTGGCAGGATTGCTTCAGATTCTGTGATCTAAACATTTCCAATAACTCCAGAGTGTTGTAAAGTCCAAAGGTCATCATTTATGGAAAAAAGATTGATGTAATCATTTCCAAAATTCACAACAGGTTTTTATCCAACAACATATTCTGCTTTAATCCATAATTGTTGGTGTTTAGCCTTTTAAAAACAGTTGTTAAATGAACGTAAAGTCGATCGAGAAAATGCAGCATTGTGCAAAGGCTCTGGCTCGGGGGCCCATGAGCCTTGCGGACCTTGGCCCTGTGATGGTTAGTTGGAGTTTTGAAAAAGCAGCTCAGCAAAGTTAAGTAAAAACACAAACGGACTCCTCTGAATACTAACCCCTTCGTCCTCTCTGTTTGTCTGCAGAGCGATGTGAAGATGCAGGAGATCATCAGGTACACTCATCTGTTCCTACAAAAGTTCTGCACAGGGAACCAGGAGAACCAGACTCTGCTGCACAAGAACCTAAACCTCTTCCTCAACCCGGGGGTACGCTGCTTTAAAAACGGATCAGTCCATTAGCAGAAGATTCACTAGTTACTACTTAAGTTCCAGCACTAACAGTGTCTTTTGTACAAGTGTGGCTCGGCTCACCAACATTTATTTGGCAAGTCGACCAAATTTGAGAGGTATGCTTCATCGGAAACACTAAAGTTAAAGTAAGTAGAACGCCAACAGAGTACGTTGTGGCCTGGAACTGTAATCTCCGGACCACCAACAGATGATTAGTCCATTAATGGGAAACATTTTTAATATCTAGTCATTTATCAAGAAAAAAGGCAAACAAGTTTTGGCTCCAGTTTCTCAAATGTGGTGGTTTTCAGCTTTATATGATTGTAAATGTACTTTTGAACAATATATAATAACCTCTTATAGACAATACAATTCATCAATAACATGCAAATAATTGCCAAGAACTCCCATCCTCTGCTGGTTAACATTTAAAAGTTGTACATAAATATGATAAGAGTGGTCAGAGCTCTATTCTTGGCATTTCACAAACTGAATCACTAAACGAGTTAACTGGGTAAATATGCACATGATTGACCAGAAGTGACATTAGTTGTTGCATGTTGAACTTTCCTCCTGCGTCTGTAGCTGCTGGAGGCGGAGACGGTGCAGCACATCTTCTGCAACAACTACCAGCTGTGCAGTGAGATCTCAGAGAGCGTCCTGCAGCACTTCATCCACTGCCTGGCCACGCACGGCCGCCACGTTCAGTACCTCAACTTCCTCCACACCATCATCAAGGCCGAGGGCAAGTACGTCAAGAAGTGTCAGGACATGATCATGACCGAGGTGAGGACGAGACGCCCCGCTCTAGACACAATGCTTCAGTGTGTTCTGTGAGGTGATGTAACGCTGTTGTCTCTCTGTAGTTAACTAACGCAGGCGAGGACGTAGTCGTCTTCTACAACGACAAGGCCTCCTTCAACGTCATGTTGGAGCTGATGGCAGAGAGCAGGGAGGGGGTTGGAGAGAGCAGCCCGCTCAGGTAACCATCAGTGGAAGAAGTACACTGCAGTAAAAGTACTAGTACCACACTGTGAAGATACTCCACTACAAGTAAAAGTACTGAGTTTAAAAACATAGATACATGCTGTTAGAGTAGTTCAAGTAAAAGTGTAAAATGTTTTACTATTCTATCTGATGGATTCATATTCCTGCTGCATTCATGTGTATGTTGCATGTTGTAACTCCTTTAACCTACATGAATGCATCATCAAGACGCTGTCCTGTGAGAACCACAGATCTCTTACACTGTACAAATGTTGTAAAAAGTACATTATTTACCTCTGAGATGTAGTGGAGAAGAAGTAGAAAGTTGTTGACCATGGAAATATCTAGGTAAAGTACAAGTACCTCAAATATGTGTTTAATTACACTACTGGAGTAAATGTACATATTTTGTACATTTACAGAAAATACATTTTCACACAATCATAACTCTGCATGTTTCTTTCTCTTCTCTGCAGGTACCACATCTCTCTGGTGGAGCTCCTAGCAGCCTGTGCTGAGGGCAAAAACGTTTACACAGAGATCAAATGTACGTCACTGTTGCCTCTGGAGGACGTGGTCAGAGTGGTGACCCATGAGGACTGCATCACTGAGGTACTGACCGTGTCATTATTATACCTGTCTCTCTCTCTACCTGTCTCTCTACCTGTCTGTCTCTCTACCTGTCTCTCTCTCTACCTGTCTGTCTCTCTACCTGTCTGTCTCTCTACCTGTCT
>NW_022280591.1:7211-7334 GCF_004355925.1 Anarrhichthys ocellatus | reverse complement strand
TCTACCTGTCTGTCTCTCTACCTGTCTGTCTCTCTACCTCTCTGTCTCTCTACCTGTCTCTCTCTCTACCTGTCTGTCTCTCTACCTGTCTGTCTCTCTACCTGTCACTCTCTCTACCTGTTT
>NW_022280591.1:0-7201 GCF_004355925.1 Anarrhichthys ocellatus | reverse complement strand
TACCTGTTTGTCTCTCTACCTATCACTCTCTCTACCTGTCTGTCTCTATACCTGTCTGTCTGTCTCTCTACCTGTCTGTCTCTCTACCTGTCTGTTTCTCTGTCTCCAGGTGAAGGTGGCCTATGTGAACTTTGTGAATCACTGCTACGTGGACACAGAGGTGGAGATGAAGGAAATCTACACATCGAATCACATCTGGAAGCTGTTTGAGGACTTCACAGTGGACATGGCCAGGGTAACAGCACTGTACTGGTGACTATTATTAATGCAACCACGGAAATGTTGTCAAGTACAAAGTACTCAGTAAATACAGTAATACTGTTACTTCTCACATTTGAATCAGTTATTACTGGCCAGTGGTGGGCTAAGGCTAAGTGAGGGGCAGGGGCAAAAATATAAGAAGGGCACCAGCATGCAGAAAGTACTCCACTGGAAGGGCATCGTAGAGGGCCCTTCATCATGTTTTCTCCACTGGAAGGGCATCATAGAGGGCCCTTCATCACGTTTTCTCCACTGGAAGGGCATCGTAGAGGGCCCTTCATCATGTTTTCTCCACTGGAAGGGCATCATAGAGGGCCCTTCATCATGTTTTCTCCACTGGAAGGGCATCGTAGAGGGCCCTTCATCACGTTTTCTCCACTGGAGGAGGCCTGGAGAGTCCATGTTTGCTGTTGTTTTGGAATATGTGGCAACCCTGAATTCACCAGTGCTGTTGGTCTACACACAGCTGTTAATATGTTTCTCTGATTTCTTGTGTTTCCTTTGCAGGTTTGTAATAAACGAGAGAAACGTCTCTCTGATCCCATCCTGGAGAAATACATCATCAACGTGGTCTTTGACACCATCATCGCCTTCTTCAGCTCCCCTTTCTCTGAAAACAGCACGTCTCTGCAGGTGAGGACCTCGATGCACTTTGGTGACAAAACACCATTCAAATGTCACAATAACATCAGGTGGTCATCTTCAAGCCAGAGCAGAGGTTGGGTTTCAGGTTCTTCAAACTAAAAAATTAATATTATTTCCAGCATTCATACATTTGTATATGAATGTAGCAAGAATAAATATAAATGACATTGGTACTTTCCATAAATGCTGCATAATTTGCTGTATCATTGATGTACCAACTTTACTATGAACAATCTTTACTACCTCGTCTTTAATAAAGTTGAGTTCAACCTATTTTTAGGAAAATATTTAATTCACTTTTACCCAAACATGCAGAAGAAGTAAATATGGTATATTGTAGGAGCGTGGAAACAAACGAGTAGGTGAGTATTCCTTTTGGCTGCACACTTTGTGGCCGTTTATTTCCATCCAAAACACATCACTCACACTTACCTCCTGCTACCCTTAACCCCTCTTGTCACCAGCGTTACGCCCCTTCTCTTAAAGGGCACCCGTGAATTCGGTCCTTTAGTCCCCTACAGTATATCGTATATAGAAGAAATCCTATTCCATCACTGTTAAATCGGAGCTGCTTCATTGGGACTTGTTAAATAGAAATGTCACTTTGGGAGTAAAGTAGAGACACCAAATCTGTGGCAGTCAGTTGTGCTCAAACCCTTAAAAGCTGCAAGACTTTTGTTTACTGGTAAATAAGTGTGGTTGGTTTAGATTTCCATTTCTCTCTCTTTCTGTCAGACTCATCACACCATCATGACTCATCTGCTTCAGTCGTCTGTCCGACTGTTGGACTGTCCCTGGCTGCAGCAGCAGCATCGAGGACAAGTGGAGACCTGCATCAAGACCCTCGCTATGACCGGTAACACACTGTTCTGGCTCCAAGTAACTTACATAAGCACAAACCTGAGGTGCCTAACTTGAGTGTTTAAGTATTTCTACTTTTACTTAAGTAGAAGTTCTGAATACTTCTTCCTCCCACATCGATTGATTATTTCTCTTTCTAGCTCATAGAAAGAGATTCTTCTCTCTGTTACAATGACCTGGAGTTTTGTTATTGTCCTCCTTCAGCTAAGAGTCGGTCCATCTCTCTTCCTCTGGACCTGGAGGCTCAGATCAGCACCATGTTGTCCAGTTCTGCTCTCAACTCTCTGTCCCGCTCCAACCCCAACTACAAATCCTCCTCCCGCTCCACCAGACCCATCGCTCCCAGCAACCCGTGGGACTACAAGAACATCATCGAGAAACTGCAGGTACACAAGACTCAACTCAGAAAGTACAAGTATGAAGACTAGCCCGGGAAACTTCCCACAGGTACAGAACTGATAGAAGCTGTGGGCCGGAATGTTCCAGCCTGAATATGATGGATAAGAAGTATAGAATGAGTCAAGAAGAAAATATGCAAATATGCCCATTTTATTGTTTTATTTAATATATTCAACCAGGGAGTCCTCATTGAGGTTAACAATCTCTTTTTAAAGACAAATCACATCAAACAGATTACAGAACAAAATTATAAAGAAATGAATACAAATTTAAAAGAAATCTGATTAAAGACTTTATCATAGAAACAACTTCAAAATGAGCTGTTTAGAGCTGTTAAAGGTTTAGCATTAATATGCTATTTATTTATTTATATGTTTGTAATGTATTGATATTGTTATTATATTTCATATCTTGTAAAAACTTATTGTCAATAATAATAATAATAATATTTATATATTCAACAAATCAAAGTTTGCCCAAATATGCCAGGAATCTGAGGTCTTGTCAGTTTCCGACCTCTGGTTCCATTATGTTGAGTTACCGTGAACATTATTGTGTGTGTGTGTGTGTGTGTGTGTGTTTGTGTTTGTGTGTGTGTGTGTGTGTGTGTGTTCCTCAGGACATCATCAACACTCTGGAGGAGCGTCTGAAGCCGCTGGTGAACGCTGAGCTGTCGGTGTTGGTGGACGTCCTCCACCAGCCGGAGCTGCTGTTCCTGGAGGGAACCGATGCCCGACAACGCTGCGAGTCTGGAGGATTCATCTCCAAGTAGGTCCAGGTTCTCAGAGTCCAAAGTCTACTGCAGCACTGACACACGGACACGGACATGGACAGAGGGATGATGGGAAAATCTGTTTGTGTTTGTAGGCTGATCCAGCACACCAAAGCGTTGATGAGTGCGGAGGAGAAGTTGTGTATCAAAGTTCTGAGAACTCTTCAGGAGATGCTGATCAGGACTCTGGACTTTGATGAAAAGGTCAACTAACCTACTAACCTACTAACTATTCTAAAGAAGAGAACTACAAGTACCATCCTGCTCAGAGACACCATGTGTAGATGTAGTAAATCTCTAGTCATATGAAAAGGGAGTTTGCCCAATTGTCTCATTTTTTATTAAACAAAAAGGTTATAATAATTCATAACCATAATCATGTAAGATGTAATGTAAGATCATATAGGAGCTTCTAAACATGGAATGATGGCTGTCAACTGTGACACGATGGAGGGTGAAGTGACCTGCTGTCGTGTCGTTTCAGGGAATTTCACTGCGGAAGGTTTTACTGCAGAACTACTTGTTTCCAAACAAGAAGAACAACCTGAAGAACGAGCTGGCTGACCTGGGAGCTTCAGGTACGCTGCTCTCACTCACACCTTCTGTCATCGGTAGCGTCACAGCGTGGAGTCAAGTTCCAACTAGACTACAGGTTGACCAGGCGGGATTAAATCCAACATGCTGTGAAAGAATGTATCAGATGCTCTGAATGTGAAGTTAGAGAGAAGAAGGAACAAGACTTCATGAAAGCATCACTAATAGATTCAGAGTTAACTCATCTTCATTGTTTTACTCTTAACAAACATTGAGATGATAATCGATATTTCAGAATTATTATTATTAGATTTTGTAATTTAAAATAATGACTTTATAAATGATATATTGTATCATAGCTGATAATAACAAGTACATTCTGATCACATTAGTAAAGTAGTTATTAATAGCTTATTGTTGCACACAACAGTTTATATAATATATAAAGTATTTGTTAATGATTATCTTATCATTGGTAAAACATCTATAAACATTTCATAGCTAGATGGACCAGAAACAAATGATAAGCCAATAACAAAGTATCTTATTCATGTTGATAGATGCTTTATAACGTAGTTATTAACAATGTAACGCAGTAATATCTGTCTAAATGTCTGTAGATGCAGTATTAATGAACCATCTAACAAAGTACTAACTAAATGAAATACAATGTAAACATTATTGTTTAATTCATTATCACTTCATTGTGTGTTAATAATTAAAGAAGTATTAACTAAAGATCAATTAACTATCAATTGACCATTTATAAATGATGGTTATTATAACGTGTTATCCCCGACGATGTACTGTGAAGAACTCCGGGGACAATATGTCAGACCACATGTCCCGGTACAGAAGGTGGCAGTATGCACCTTATAATAAACAGGTTACAGCCTGCAATAATAGCAACAGAAGAAGAAGAAGTCATCCCAGACAGGAAGAGGAAGCACAGGTCTGCTCACAGGTGGAACCTTCTTCTGTATTTCTGTCTGTTTGAGGTTAAACTTTGGTGCTTTAATGAGCTCTGAAGCTGAAGATCCTCTGATCAGATGGTGAGCTTCAGCAGGTCGTCTGTTTTCTTCACTCAAATAATGTCAATAACCTACCGACTAATGCCACCAACATGTTTCATACAAGACGTTAGGACTACTTTACATGCAGAGGAACACGGAGGAGAACTAACAGTGATTCAACCGTCTGACAGACTGAGGAACAATATTATTTCATCTCTCATAACTGGACTAAAGCGTTTGAGCAGTCGAGCTCTCAGCCAAACCAAGATGCTTTCTGATTGATTCAGAAGTTAATAACAGGATCTGTGTTTCTCCTAAGACAGTAAATACGTTGTGATATGTAAATATGCAAATGAGGCATTATGTAAACGGTAACTTTTGGTGAATTAAGGAGAAATCTACAGACGTAAAGAGACAAAGTAGTGAAATGAATGTTTTCTTTCCACGAGTCTGAAAGAAGACGAGTTATGGAAGAGAAATAGAACAAAATGATGAGAACTATGTAATAGCTTGTCGCGTCTCGCCTTCATATCTTCAGCTTAAAACATATTTGATTTATTATTTGTGATCAGGCGTGGAGCAGGAGCGGGACTGGGCGGCGGTGGCTGCAGTTCAGTGTCGTCTGGACAGAGAAGGAGGAACCAAACTGTTCACCGATCTGGTCATGAGCTCCAAGAATGACAAGATCTTCCAGGAGTGCATCCAGCTGGCCATCTGTCTGCTGGAGGGAGGAAACACCGAGATACAGGTGGGTCACAACCACAGGGAACCCGTAAAAACAAGAAGCGTTGAACATGAACTCTCAGATAGAAGCTGAAGCTCTGCGATGAACCCGGTGTTTAAACGTTCTCCTGCAGAACTCCTTCTACAAACTGATGATGGGAGACAACAAGTCAGAGAAGTTCTTCAAGGTTCTTCATGACCGGATGAAGGAAGCTCAGACGGATATCAAAGCTACCGTCTCTGTTAATGTTGGAGAGATGACGCACAAGGCCAACGAGAAGGACCTGGAGACCAGTGAGACTGCTTTTAGTTTCATTGTCGGCTTGTTGGCTTTTTCTTTCGTTGATAGTCGTTCTGTTGTCTCCTGTGATTCTGAGAGTTTCACTGTTAACGACATGTGTTAAAGCACTTGTTAACCTCACTGTTAAAGAGTGATATATTATTTGTAACTGCATTTTAACAAGTCAAGAATTGCTGTTAAAATAAAAGATTTCTCTATTTTGAGAAGAAAAGTTGTAATATTTTGAGGAAATATATTATATATTAATATATTTCAAAAAATATTTGTTGCAATATGTCAACTTTTAATTAACAATTTTATGAAATATTATGACATCTTTTATTATTTCATCATTCTCCTTTTTCTCTTATTCTGGAATAATTTAAATACTTATTTTTCCTAACAGCAACCCTGATATTGTTTATAATAATAATAATGTATTGTATTTGGAACAGTACGTTCTCAGCTCAGGTGTGTTGTTGTCTATTTGCATTTCTTTTGCCTCGTGAAATGTTTTATTTTGAAAAGCCTGAGAAACTAAATGTAGGATTCTTTTAGATATTTGAATCTGTTTATTGAATCTAATCTGAGTTCATGAGTTCCTAGACAGAGATCAGAGGTTAGAACCAGCTGAGAGTGATGCACACTTTGAACAGGTGGCTCTGCAGCGTTAGTGCTTCCTGGGACAGGAAGTCATCCGTTGTTGGTCCAGGGCCAGTCCATCGCCCCGGTGACGGGCGCCTCCGCCATACCAGTCCAGCCAGTAGCAGAGGAGAGGGAGGTGGAGATGGAGATGGGACCAGCTGTGACCATCATGAAGCCGATCCTGAGGTTCCTCCAGCTGCTCTGTGAGAACCACAACCACGACCTACAGGTGAACAAATAACCATCACTGAGCCGGGGTTAACGAGAGATCGGCGTTCAGACGGATACCGGTCTCATGTGTGTTCAGTACGGGGCTGAAGTCAGGACATGGTTAGCTTAGCTTAGCATAGAGACAAGGAAAGACTGGAAACGTTTTGACACACAAACTGAAGAAATGTAAAAACGACAAGAACAAGAAATATCTCCCCATAATTCAGTTGGATTGTAGATGAATTTGGTCCATAAATGAAGCTGTAAAACACAAATAGAAGCTGAGCCGATAAAGTCAGTCAATCAGAAGAATAACACGCAGCCTTTTTGACTTTGCGTGTTTCTAGAACTTCCTGCGTTGCCAGAACAATAAGGCCAACTACAACCTGGTGTGTGAGACTCTTCAGTTCCTGGACATCATGTGTGGAAGCACCACCGGAGGCCTGGGCCTGCTGGGCCTCTACATCAACGAATCAAACGTCCACCTGATCACTCAGACCCTGGAGACCCTCACCGAGTACTGCCAGGGCCCCTGCCAGGAGAACCAGGTAGACCGGTTCATCATTATAGAGGCAGGGAGACTCACCATGAACATGGACGCTCAATCTCTTTGTGTGTGTGTTGCAGACGTGCATCGTGACCCACGAGTCCAACGGCATCGACATCATCACAGCGCTGATCCTGAATGACATCAGTCCTCTGTGTCGATATCGGATGGAGATGGTGCTCCAGCTGAAGGTACGCTGGTCCACGTGCACATACAGTGTTGGCTGTCTAAGGTAGCGAATGACCAGATGAATCCGTGAGGTCATACCGAGTGAAGTCAAAGCTTCATGTGTTAAAGCTGCATTCTCTCTA